>NW_025804068.1:0-1827 GCF_021613505.1 Equus quagga
TGTTTCATTGGACAAGTGTCAGCATTTCGGGTGGGCAAAGTGAGGAACAGGGCCCGCAGGCACTGTGGAAGGCTGTGCTCCTGATCCGGGCAGCACCTGCCCACACTCCTGCTGGCACCTGCATCCCCAGTGGTTCCCAATGTGGGTCAGAGGCGCTTGAGCAGCTCAAAGCCTTTCCCACCAGGCCCAAGCTTCTCTCCTGACAAGAGCTGTAACCCTACAGTCTAGACAGAGATAGTTCTGGCCCAGCACAGCCTTTTCCACTGTTGGAGACACAGTCCCAGGATGACAGTCAATCAAGGGAAGGAGCAGAAGGGAAAAGGAATCACGGGATGGAGACAAAAGCGAGGTCGGCAAGGAGGACAGCAAGGTCTTTTTTCCGAAAACTGAAGCCTGTCTGCTCTAGGGCCCCGGGCTGTTCCCTCCCTTCTCGTGCAGCCCAGGGGTAGGGCAAGAGCGCATGTTTACTAAGAACCAAGAATGTGCAAACATGATCCTGTGTATTCTGAGAAACATCACTGAGGGGGCTTTTATCCTCACTGCATGGAGTGGGAGCCTGCAGCTCAGAGAGGGCAAGCAACTTTCCCCAAAGGTCAGCGCTAGGAAGTGGCCGAGGTGGGTGTGCCAGGCCTCACTGAGGCCCAGGCCTGGCTCCGTCCCAGATGGACCTGCCCATGAGGAGTCAGCAGGCAGCTTACCTTTGGAGTACACCTGTTGGATCTGCTCATTGGCCTGCAACAACAGGAAGGAGGGTTGAGAGGCAGTGAGCTCAGCCAACAGCACTCTAGGAACTTGACAAGCAGAGCAAATCCCCAGAGCGCCAGCGGGCTGTACCTTTTTAAACCCCTCCTGCATGTTTCTCTCTCCTGAAGGCACCACATTCTTAAGCCGGTCAAGACCATCATGTATCTCATTTCTGAAGAAAATCAGAAAGGGGGTTGAGGCGGAATGGGGGGCTGACGGTTGAAAACCAGCCCCACGCTATCCTGGCACCATTCCGCCCTGTGCTGAGCGGCCTGGACAGCAGAGGACTCAGTCAAGTGGCCCTGTCATGGCCCGCCCACCCTGTGTCTTTGAAACCAACAGGGCTTCATGTCCCCCTACTGGAGACGTGAGGGGGGCAGTGGTTGTCTGGTCCCATGGGTACAGCTGGATTTCCATGGGCTCCCCCTGTCTCAGGCACGCAGACCTCAGGGGACCTCACCAAGGGCCCTGCCTTTACCGTCCATGTGGGAGTGGGAGTATCCAGGATGTCCCTGTGACTGTGGCACACACAATGTGACTGGCAGGACCGCAAAGCACCCAAGGGCCCCTCAGCAGAGCATGTGGTCCTCCAACAGGTAAAGCTGAGTTTGGAGAAGGTCATCCATCTGATGCCCCCTGCTCCTATCGTCCCTGCCACAGACCCCCAAGGATGACTCAGTGCCTCCAAGCCTCTCCCCATTCTGTAGTTGGTGCTAAAGGAAGTAACAAAGCTGCTTAATTAGAGGGCTCAGCTCCTGGACCTCATGTGTCCTGAAGGAAAGGACCAAAGCTGGGGCAGTGGCCCTGAGGGCTGTCCAAGCAGGCGGAAATGCCATGGTCCCAGGCTGCCTTGGGGAGGTGGCCTGTCAGGCGCTGTTAATGCAGAAGCACAGGCTGGGACTGCGACACAGCAGGGGGTGGTCTTGGGTCCAGGTTTATCCGATGTGACAGGGCTGAGTGGGCACAGCAAGGCTCAGGAGAGCGTGGCCCTGAAGGCTGGCCTCTTGCTGAAGGCAGAAGAGATGCTGCCACGGGAGGAGAGCTGAGAGCCCCGGGTCCAGCCCTGCCCAGCCCAGCCCAGGA
>NW_025804069.1:0-1827 GCF_021613505.1 Equus quagga
TCCTGGGCTGGGCTGGGCAGGGCTGGACCCGGGGCTCTCAGCTCTCCTCCCGTGGCAGCATCTCTTCTGCCTTCAGCAAGAGGCCAGCCTTCAGGGCCACGCTCTCCTGAGCCTTGCTGTGCCCACTCAGCCCTGTCACATCGGATAAACCTGGACCCAAGACCACCCCCTGCTGTGTCGCAGTCCCAGCCTGTGCTTCTGCATTAACAGCGCCTGACAGGCCACCTCCCCAAGGCAGCCTGGGACCATGGCATTTCCGCCTGCTTGGACAGCCCTCAGGGCCACTGCCCCAGCTTTGGTCCTTTCCTTCAGGACACATGAGGTCCAGGAGCTGAGCCCTCTAATTAAGCAGCTTTGTTACTTCCTTTAGCACCAACTACAGAATGGGGAGAGGCTTGGAGGCACTGAGTCATCCTTGGGGGTCTGTGGCAGGGACGATAGGAGCAGGGGGCATCAGATGGATGACCTTCTCCAAACTCAGCTTTACCTGTTGGAGGACCACATGCTCTGCTGAGGGGCCCTTGGGTGCTTTGCGGTCCTGCCAGTCACATTGTGTGTGCCACAGTCACAGGGACATCCTGGATACTCCCACTCCCACATGGACGGTAAAGGCAGGGCCCTTGGTGAGGTCCCCTGAGGTCTGCGTGCCTGAGACAGGGGGAGCCCATGGAAATCCAGCTGTACCCATGGGACCAGACAACCACTGCCCCCCTCACGTCTCCAGTAGGGGGACATGAAGCCCTGTTGGTTTCAAAGACACAGGGTGGGCGGGCCATGACAGGGCCACTTGACTGAGTCCTCTGCTGTCCAGGCCGCTCAGCACAGGGCGGAATGGTGCCAGGATAGCGTGGGGCTGGTTTTCAACCGTCAGCCCCCCATTCCGCCTCAACCCCCTTTCTGATTTTCTTCAGAAATGAGATACATGATGGTCTTGACCGGCTTAAGAATGTGGTGCCTTCAGGAGAGAGAAACATGCAGGAGGGGTTTAAAAAGGTACAGCCCGCTGGCGCTCTGGGGATTTGCTCTGCTTGTCAAGTTCCTAGAGTGCTGTTGGCTGAGCTCACTGCCTCTCAACCCTCCTTCCTGTTGTTGCAGGCCAATGAGCAGATCCAACAGGTGTACTCCAAAGGTAAGCTGCCTGCTGACTCCTCATGGGCAGGTCCATCTGGGACGGAGCCAGGCCTGGGCCTCAGTGAGGCCTGGCACACCCACCTCGGCCACTTCCTAGCGCTGACCTTTGGGGAAAGTTGCTTGCCCTCTCTGAGCTGCAGGCTCCCACTCCATGCAGTGAGGATAAAAGCCCCCTCAGTGATGTTTCTCAGAATACACAGGATCATGTTTGCACATTCTTGGTTCTTAGTAAACATGCGCTCTTGCCCTACCCCTGGGCTGCACGAGAAGGGAGGGAACAGCCCGGGGCCCTAGAGCAGACAGGCTTCAGTTTTCGGAAAAAAGACCTTGCTGTCCTCCTTGCCGACCTCGCTTTTGTCTCCATCCCGTGATTCCTTTTCCCTTCTGCTCCTTCCCTTGATTGACTGTCATCCTGGGACTGTGTCTCCAACAGTGGAAAAGGCTGTGCTGGGCCAGAACTATCTCTGTCTAGACTGTAGGGTTACAGCTCTTGTCAGGAGAGAAGCTTGGGCCTGGTGGGAAAGGCTTTGAGCTGCTCAAGCGCCTCTGACCCACATTGGGAACCACTGGGGATGCAGGTGCCAGCAGGAGTGTGGGCAGGTGCTGCCCGGATCAGGAGCACAGCCTTCCACAGTGCCTGCGGGCCCTGTTCCTCACTTTGCCCACCCGAAATGCTGACACTTGTCCAATGAAACA
>NW_025804070.1:0-7782 GCF_021613505.1 Equus quagga
TAGACGGGCCTCCGTTGCTCCCTTATCCCAAACCCTCACAGGTGGCCGTTGGCGTCCCCCAGAAACCCCGCCTTTCTGTAAACTGACGGGGGGCGCTGAGGGCTGAGCTGAGGCCAGCACCGTGGGAGAGGAGGTCAGGGAGCGGGCAGTCTCGTGTGCGGGAAGGCCATTCGTGTGCATACTGCAGTCACCCAAGGGGTGGAAGGATCCAGAAGGGGAAGGACGTCGTGCGAGGGTGCCCGAGTCCTCTGTGAATGAGGGACATTTCCGTTCTCCTCTGCTGTGAAACGAACCCCCCAAATTAGGGACACAAAACACGAACCGTTGTGCTCTGCCCGCAGGCTCCGTGTCCAGAAATTCAGAGAGTCAGTGGGGCTGGCTTGTCTGCTCCATGGAAAACCCATTAGCTCTTTCATGAAAGTTCTAGCAGCAGCACATCCTGGCCCCCAAAACCCTCTCAGTATTTGATTTTACGATAACATTAAATATGTAGATACATTTACAGGGATCTGAAAACTGCAGTCTGGCCTCTTCCTGTCAGTGAACGTGCCAACGTCTCCGCTTATTTAAATCTTTGTCAGTGCCGTTTGTATAAATTTCTCTATGAAGATCTCTACGACTTTTGTCAAGCGCCTTCCCTCAATACCCTATATTTTTGCTGCTATAGTAAGTAGCATTTTAAAAATAAAGTTTTTAGATTGTTGATTCCTGTCATTAAGAAATGTATTTATTTATTGATAGATTCACACACCTTGCTAAAAACTGTGTTGTTCTAAAATTGTATCTTCAGAGGCATTTGGGTTTCTATGCAAAATTAAACAAAAACCAAAATCATTGTGCTGAGCAGTTCTCCGATGATGTGTTGACCAGAAGCTTGATGGAGACATTCTTGATCTTAAAGAGAATGCTTCTAACACATCACCATTGAGGTTGATATTACTGAAGGTTTTTTGTAGAAATCCTTTGCCAGATTAGAGTGTTTCAATACTGTTCTTGGTTTGCTACAAATCATGAATGAATGTTGAATTTTATCTAAATCCTTTTTCTCCAGATTTTGAGATGAATATATATTTTTTCCAGTAATCTATTAATATGGTTGATTACCTTAAGGCATGTAAAACCAATTTTAACATTTTATAAATAAACCCATCTTGGCCATGATAATTCTTTTAATCACTGCTGGATTGAGTTTACTATTAGTCTAGAATTTTTTTTGCCTACGATCATGAGGGAGGCTGGAGTGCAATTTTCTGTTGTTGTGCTGTCCTCATCTGTTTTTGATATTAGGTAATAATAGCCTCATAATATGCACTTGGGGGTGTTTCACTTTCTTTCTCCTTGGAAAGACTGTGAACATTATCCCGTCACTCTGCTCCTTGACTATTTCGTACGATACCATCTGTGCCTGGTGTTTTCTTTGTGGGAAGTCTTTAAATCCCTCATACCATTCATTTAATATTTACTGAATGTTATGGACAGAATTGTGCCCACCATTCATATTTTGAAGCCCTAACCTGTAATGTGACTGAATATGGAGATGGGGCCTTTCAGGAGGCAGTTAAGGGTGGGGCCCTAATCCCATGGACTGGTGTCCTTATAAAAAGAGAAAGAGACACAGGAGCTGTTTTTCCACAGGCAGAGGAAAGGCTGTGTGAGGACACAGCAGGAAGGCGGCTGTCTGCGAGCCAGGAGAGAAGCCGCATCGGAAAACTACCCTGCTGGCACCTTGGCTAGGACTGCTGGCCTCCAGAACGGTGAGAAAGTCCATTTCTGTTTCAGGAGCCCCAGCCTGTGACTCTTTGTCATGGCAGCTTGAGCAGGTTAACACAGGTGTTTATTCAGTGCTTCCATTTCCATTATCAGTCATCTTAGGTAACATATTTTTCTAGTTATTTGGACATTTGTTCTCACATATTCATGTAAAGTTGTCCAGATTATGTTTGATTTTTATATCTCTGCTCTATCTGTAGTTGTATCTTCTGTTAACTCTTATTATCACTTAATTGTGTGTTTTCTCATTCTATGTGTTCACAACAGGGGGGATGTGGCCAAAAGGGTGAAAATTATACTTACTGTTCTTAAGTATGAAGCACGGTACACAAAGAGATATAAAACAAATTTCTGGTATTAGAATTTCATGGTGGCTACAAGGACAAAAGTGTTTAAAAAGCCCCTGAGGGAGTTTATAATGTTCAAAAAGGCTGGAAACACTGTCTTGTTTTCTGATCCATTTCATTGGAGTATTATCTGTGTTAGCAGCCTTTTCAAGTAACTGTTGGCTTAGTTATTACACTCTACTGAATTTTATGTTCAATTAATTTGTTTGCTCTTTCTCTAAACTTTTCTCCCTTTCACTTTTTTGGTATAATTTACTATTGTTTTCTAATATTTTTAGGTGGATTATTCGCTGATTTATTTTCACCCTTGTTTTCTGTAACATAAGCCTTTTGAGTCACAAATTTGCCTCTAAGTTTTTCTTTCATTGTATCTCATCTGTTTTCCTATGTAATATTTTAATTCCATTTGATTTTACAAATACTTTAATTTTACTTTTGATTTGTCCTTTGAGGTGAGGTCAGCATCATGGTGGACTGAGTTGTTCCCTTTGTCTCTCCCCTCTAAGTTACAACTAAAAGGACATTCATTAACCAACAGAGGACTCCCTACAAAGCACAACAGGACACCTGAGAGATCCATGCAGCCTTGCATCTGAAGGTGGGGGGAGTGGGTCCCTGGGAAGCAATGGAACAAGGGGAGTGGCCATCTCCCCTGGCCCAGCAGTAGCGATCCAGGTCCTAGGTCCTCACATAGTGGACAGTGCAACTGTGAGCAGGGGTGGGAGCAGCCCAGCCCACAAACAATGCTTTTGGAGTGGTAGCCCGTCCCACAGGAGTGGCCACTGTGCTGCAGTGGCCCCACTCGTGTGAACACTCCCCACCGAGTGGTGATGGCTCCATCCCCGAAAAGGCACCCTGTCCTTTGAGCTCAGTGCTGGCGGAGGCAAAGGTGCCCCACCCTCACAAGTGCAAATCACTAAACAGCTGCAGCCAGCTTGTGTGAATGCAGAGTGCCTTGACTGGCACAAATACCACTGGACAGGGCAGGGTCAGAAAGCACAGCTCCTTCATGGCCTCAGCTGTGGCAGGTGGAATCTGTGACTTGATTCCACCAAAGACACACCGACAGAGGATCAATTCATAGAACACCATGAAGAACTACTGTAACACTCCAGAGCAGAAGGAAAATGACACGTCTCCAGAGAGCAAACCTGAAGTTTACAAACCAAACAGGAGATTACAGTCTAAATGACAGAGAATTCAAAATAGCTGTCATAAAGAACTTCAGTGAGTTACCTCACAGAAAGTTCACTGAGCTTAGGATTAAAATTAGTGAGCAGAAGGAATACTTCCCAAAGAGATTGGAGCCCTTAAAAAAAACTATACAGAAATCTTGGATATTAAGAACACAATTAATAAGATGAAAAATAATGCAGAAACCATAAAAAATAGAGCAGATCATACAGAGGACAGAATTACTGAATTAGAAGAAAGAAATCTAGAAAGTCTTCAGATGGAAGAAGTTTGAGAACTAAGATTTTTATAAATGAAGAAATTCTTTGAGAAATATCTGACTTAGTTAGAGAAAGTAACATAAGGTTAGTAGGTATTCCAGAGGGAAAAGGCAGGGAGAAAGGAGCAGAGAGTTTGTTCAAAGAAATAATAGCTGAGAACTTCTCAAACCAGGGGAAGACACTGGATTTACAAGTTCTTGAAGCCAATAAAAATCCTAATGACATCAATGCAAAGAAGACCTTCTCCAAGACATATAATAAAAAAAACTACCAAAAGTCAATGACAAAAAAAGAATATTAAGGACAGCAAGGCAGAAGAAAATGAAGGAACCTCTATTGGGCTTTCAGCAGATTTCTCAGCAGAAACCTTAAAGGCTAGGAGAGAATGGAGTAATATATGCAAAATTCTTAAAGACAAAAGCTTTCTGGAAGGAATACTTTATCCAGAGAAATCATCCTTCAGATTTGACAGAGAAATAAAAGCTTTCCCAAAATAACAAAAGCCGAGGGAGTCATCACCACTAGATCTGCCTTACAAGAAAGGATTAAAGGAGCCTTCCTATCTGAAACAAAAAGGCAAAGGTTCACAAAGCTTTGAGCAAGGAGATAAATAGCCAGAATCACAAAATTGCCTCTGTCTATCAGAATAGGTTACCAAACAATTAATTATAACATAAAAGATAAAATGAAGCAAAGCATCAATAATATCTGTAAACACTTCAATTTGGTCACAAACTCAGAATGCAAAAAAGAATAATTTGTGACAACAGTAATTCAGAAGGGGAAGAGGATGAGGATGGAGCCTGCTTAGGCTAATGGAGACAAGAGGCTGTCAGAAAATGGACTACCTCATCTGTGAGGTCTTGTATATAAACCTCATGGTAACCACTAAACAAAATGTTACAGCAGAGGTAAAACTCATAAATAAAGATAAAATTGAGAAAACCATCAGAGAAAATGCCAACCTGAAATGGCAGTCAAAAATGTGAGGGAAAAGAAACAAGGGAAATATAAAACAACTGGAAAACAAAAGATAAAATGGCAGTATTAGGCCTCATATATCAATAATCACTCTAAATATAAATGGGTTGAATTCACCAATCAAAAGACACAGTGTGGCTGGTTGGATTAAAAAACAAGACCCAACCATATGCTGCCTCCAGTAACCATATCTCAGCTCTAAAGGCAAACATAGGCTCAGAGCGAAGGGATGGAAGATGACACTCCAAGGAAATGGCAAACAAAAGAAAGTGAGTAGCCTTACTTGTATCAAACAAAGTAGACTTCAAGGTAAAAGACAATGAGAGACAAAGAGGGGCAGTATATAATGATGAAAGAGAGATTCCACCAAGAGGACACAGCACTTATGAATATGTATGCATCTAACATAGGAGTACCAAAGTATATAAAACAACTATTAACAGACCTAAAGGGAGAAATTGACAGCAACACAGTAATACTGGGGGACCTTAACACCCCACTTACATCAATGGATAGATCATCCAGACAGAAAATTAACAAGGAAACACTGGCCTTAAATGAAACACTAAGATAGACTTCCTAGATATATATAGAACATTCCATCCAAAACCAGCAGAACAGACATTCTTCTCAAGTGCTGACGGAACATTCTCAAAGACAGACCATATGTTGGGAAACAAGGCAAGCCTCAACTAATTTAAGAAGATTGAAATCATATCAAGCGTCTTATCCAACCACAATGCAAGGAAACTACCAGAATAAAGCTAGGAAAGTCACAAATATGTAGAGACTAAACAACATGCTACTGAACAGCCAATGGATCAATGACTAAATCAAAAGATAAATCAAAAAATACCTGAAGACAAATGAAAATGAAAACTCAACATACCAACTCTTATGGGATGCAGCAAAAACAGTTCTAAGAGGGAAATTCATAACAATACAGGCCCACCTCAACAAACAAGGAAAATCTCAAATAAGTAATCTTATACTACATGTAACAGAGATAGAAAAAGAACAAACAAGCCCAAAGTCAGCAGAAGGTGGGAAATAATAATTAGAACATAAATAAATGAAATAGAGACAAAAAAATGAAAAGAAAGGATTTGTTCTTTGATCCATAATTACTTAGATGTATTATTTAAATTTTCAATTGCATGTTGTTTTTCAAAAATTATTTTTGTCATTGATTTCCAACTTATTTGCATTGTGATCTGAGAACGTAGCCTGTATGATACTGTTTCTTTGAATTTTATTGACACATTTCAATACATGACTAGGTGCAGGATCCTTTATGAGCCTATTACAGCAAATTTTTTTGTTGTTCAAATCTAGTGTGTTTTAAGTAATGTTTTGTCTTCTTGACAGATGAGTTTCATCTTGACAAGTGAAATTTCTCACTGTAATAGTAGATTTGACAAATTTCTTCATATCATTTATTATTTTTATTTATCATCTTAACTTTATTTAGTAAGTGCCAGTTTAAAATTTTCATAGCTTTCTGGATGTCATTGATAAAATCTAGTTTCTGAGCTGCAGCTTGGACCAACTGGAGGCTGGCCAACTGACTTGGGGGGTGAGCATCTTCAGACATCTCAGGAACACAAGGTCATCCGGTTGTTTGCTAAAACTTCTTTCCTCTGTAAATCAAGGGGGCAGCACGAAAAAGCCAAGGCATTTGGTCCGGCCTTAACGGTGTTGTGTGCTGCTCCCTGGGAGCACGTGAACAGTGGGAAAGCGGCGACAAAATTGAGTCTGAATCTTGGCAGTAGTGTGATCTTAAATTGATGCTACCTAAGCTTTATCGAGCCAGGCTGTTTAGCACTTTAGATATGTGAATCCATTCATCTTGACGGCCCCCTAATGAAGTGGGCAGTAAGGTGATCCTTTCCTTCAGATGAGAAAACAGAGGCAGGGAGAGGACCAGCACCCTGCCCACGGTCACAGGATTGGTAAGGGCAGAACCGGATGTGGTCCAGGCATTCTGACCCTAGAGCCCGCACACTTGACCTCTACGTGGATGTAAGGCTGGTTACCCGGGATGGTCTGGATATGGCAGGAATAGGAAGGTAGACTGTGGTCAGTGCTTCCCAGATGAAGGAATGATCAGAGTCTGCAGTCGCAGCCCTGGGAATAGGTAATAAACCAAGACACACGTGCTTTTCCACAGGGGGTGGGTGAGGCCTCATCCTGCAGAATGTAGCACTCTCTTTGTTGGTCAGTAGCCCCTGGTTGGTAGCCCAGAGTGGGTGGGAGCCTGAGGTAGACATACCCCTGAGGTCGAGAGCCCAGAAGGAACTGAGGGTATTGAGGAGAGCGGAGGATGGCAAAGGGCCCTTTAATAATGGATCAGAGCAGGGAGAACAAGAGCTGCACAGGCCAATGTACTGCCAGGGCCGCGGTGTCTGTGGAAGGAGAAAGAGGAAGGGCAGCTCCGCTTTGCCCAGGGCCCTTCTGGCAGAGAACATCTTCCGGGTGCTAAGGGCTTTGGTTGGTCCATGTGGCAAAGGAGGAGCGAGGCAGCACAAAGCCGCTGTACTTGTGATCTCCTGACCCAGAACTCACTGGCCAGGGCATGGATTGACCCCAGAGATGAGCTCACGCATGTGCAGAGGTCATTGGAGATGTGTTGGGGATCACGGGAGAGGCGTGCACGGAGCCTGGAGCTGGATGAGACTCCATGTCTGATGTTGACCCTGGGAAAGGGCCTGTGAGTTCTGTGAGTTCCCAGAAGAGTGGACCGGGGTTAGATGGAGTCCCAGATGGAGCTTTGTAGGACGTTTTTGCACTTGTCCAAGTGACTTACCCCAGCAGTGCTGACGCACCTGAGAGTGGTGACCCTCAGGGAGGTCAGTCATGCCATAGGTCCCTGTCAGTTCCACATCTCTGTCTCCTCCTCTTTGTTATTATTATTGTTATTACGTCATTGCCTTTTCCCCCTCCTCCTCGTTCTCACTATTATTATTAAGATTTGGGCGATAGCATTCATGGAGCATGGCGCTGGATGGAGATCTAACACAGCAGGGGCAGAATCCAGCTCCGCCAGGGTCTCAGAGGCTGGAGAGCTGCGCTGCGTTACTGACGGGGTGTTTGCCAGGCTGGGGGCGAACGCGCTTGGCCCAGACAGGCAGCTTCCCTCACGTGGTCGGTGTGAAAACTCAGTGAAAGGTGTGTTCAGTCTCCGGCACGTAGACACTTAACGCAGTCAGTAAGCAGTGGCCTCTATTTCT
>NW_025804071.1:0-7782 GCF_021613505.1 Equus quagga
AGAAATAGAGGCCACTGCTTACTGACTGCGTTAAGTGTCTACGTGCCGGAGACTGAACACACCTTTCACTGAGTTTTCACACCGACCACGTGAGGGAAGCTGCCTGTCTGGGCCAAGCGCGTTCGCCCCCAGCCTGGCAAACACCCCGTCAGTAACGCAGCGCAGCTCTCCAGCCTCTGAGACCCTGGCGGAGCTGGATTCTGCCCCTGCTGTGTTAGATCTCCATCCAGCGCCATGCTCCATGAATGCTATCGCCCAAATCTTAATAATAATAGTGAGAACGAGGAGGAGGGGGAAAAGGCAATGACGTAATAACAATAATAATAACAAAGAGGAGGAGACAGAGATGTGGAACTGACAGGGACCTATGGCATGACTGACCTCCCTGAGGGTCACCACTCTCAGGTGCGTCAGCACTGCTGGGGTAAGTCACTTGGACAAGTGCAAAAACGTCCTACAAAGCTCCATCTGGGACTCCATCTAACCCCGGTCCACTCTTCTGGGAACTCACAGAACTCACAGGCCCTTTCCCAGGGTCAACATCAGACATGGAGTCTCATCCAGCTCCAGGCTCCGTGCACGCCTCTCCCGTGATCCCCAACACATCTCCAATGACCTCTGCACATGCGTGAGCTCATCTCTGGGGTCAATCCATGCCCTGGCCAGTGAGTTCTGGGTCAGGAGATCACAAGTACAGCGGCTTTGTGCTGCCTCGCTCCTCCTTTGCCACATGGACCAACCAAAGCCCTTAGCACCCGGAAGATGTTCTCTGCCAGAAGGGCCCTGGGCAAAGCGGAGCTGCCCTTCCTCTTTCTCCTTCCACAGACACCGCGGCCCTGGCAGTACATTGGCCTGTGCAGCTCTTGTTCTCCCTGCTCTGATCCATTATTAAAGGGCCCTTTGCCATCCTCCGCTCTCCTCAATACCCTCAGTTCCTTCTGGGCTCTCGACCTCAGGGGTATGTCTACCTCAGGCTCCCACCCACTCTGGGCTACCAACCAGGGGCTACTGACCAACAAAGAGAGTGCTACATTCTGCAGGATGAGGCCTCACCCACCCCCTGTGGAAAAGCACGTGTGTCTTGGTTTATTACCTATTCCCAGGGCTGCGACTGCAGACTCTGATCATTCCTTCATCTGGGAAGCACTGACCACAGTCTACCTTCCTATTCCTGCCATATCCAGACCATCCCGGGTAACCAGCCTTACATCCACGTAGAGGTCAAGTGTGCGGGCTCTAGGGTCAGAATGCCTGGACCACATCCGGTTCTGCCCTTACCAATCCTGTGACCGTGGGCAGGGTGCTGGTCCTCTCCCTGCCTCTGTTTTCTCATCTGAAGGAAAGGATCACCTTACTGCCCACTTCATTAGGGGGCCGTCAAGATGAATGGATTCACATATCTAAAGTGCTAAACAGCCTGGCTCGATAAAGCTTAGGTAGCATCAATTTAAGATCACACTACTGCCAAGATTCAGACTCAATTTTGTCGCCGCTTTCCCACTGTTCACGTGCTCCCAGGGAGCAGCACACAACACCGTTAAGGCCGGACCAAATGCCTTGGCTTTTTCGTGCTGCCCCCTTGATTTACAGAGGAAAGAAGTTTTAGCAAACAACCGGATGACCTTGTGTTCCTGAGATGTCTGAAGATGCTCACCCCCCAAGTCAGTTGGCCAGCCTCCAGTTGGTCCAAGCTGCAGCTCAGAAACTAGATTTTATCAATGACATCCAGAAAGCTATGAAAATTTTAAACTGGCACTTACTAAATAAAGTTAAGATGATAAATAAAAATAATAAATGATATGAAGAAATTTGTCAAATCTACTATTACAGTGAGAAATTTCACTTGTCAAGATGAAACTCATCTGTCAAGAAGACAAAACATTACTTAAAACACACTAGATTTGAACAACAAAAAAATTTGCTGTAATAGGCTCATAAAGGATCCTGCACCTAGTCATGTATTGAAATGTGTCAATAAAATTCAAAGAAACAGTATCATACAGGCTACGTTCTCAGATCACAATGCAAATAAGTTGGAAATCAATGACAAAAATAATTTTTGAAAAACAACATGCAATTGAAAATTTAAATAATACATCTAAGTAATTATGGATCAAAGAACAAATCCTTTCTTTTCATTTTTTTGTCTCTATTTCATTTATTTATGTTCTAATTATTATTTCCCACCTTCTGCTGACTTTGGGCTTGTTTGTTCTTTTTCTATCTCTGTTACATGTAGTATAAGATTACTTATTTGAGATTTTCCTTGTTTGTTGAGGTGGGCCTGTATTGTTATGAATTTCCCTCTTAGAACTGTTTTTGCTGCATCCCATAAGAGTTGGTATGTTGAGTTTTCATTTTCATTTGTCTTCAGGTATTTTTTGATTTATCTTTTGATTTAGTCATTGATCCATTGGCTGTTCAGTAGCATGTTGTTTAGTCTCTACATATTTGTGACTTTCCTAGCTTTATTCTGGTAGTTTCCTTGCATTGTGGTTGGATAAGACGCTTGATATGATTTCAATCTTCTTAAATTAGTTGAGGCTTGCCTTGTTTCCCAACATATGGTCTGTCTTTGAGAATGTTCCGTCAGCACTTGAGAAGAATGTCTGTTCTGCTGGTTTTGGATGGAATGTTCTATATATATCTAGGAAGTCTATCTTAGTGTTTCATTTAAGGCCAGTGTTTCCTTGTTAATTTTCTGTCTGGATGATCTATCCATTGATGTAAGTGGGGTGTTAAGGTCCCCCAGTATTACTGTGTTGCTGTCAATTTCTCCCTTTAGGTCTGTTAATAGTTGTTTTATATACTTTGGTACTCCTATGTTAGATGCATACATATTCATAAGTGCTGTGTCCTCTTGGTGGAATCTCTCTTTCATCATTATATACTGCCCCTCTTTGTCTCTCATTGTCTTTTACCTTGAAGTCTACTTTGTTTGATACAAGTAAGGCTACTCACTTTCTTTTGTTTGCCATTTCCTTGGAGTGTCATCTTCCATCCCTTCGCTCTGAGCCTATGTTTGCCTTTAGAGCTGAGATATGGTTACTGGAGGCAGCATATGGTTGGGTCTTGTTTTTTAATCCAACCAGCCACACTGTGTCTTTTGATTGGTGAATTCAACCCATTTATATTTAGAGTGATTATTGATATATGAGGCCTAATACTGCCATTTTATCTTTTGTTTTCCAGTTGTTTTATATTTCCCTTGTTTCTTTTCCCTCACATTTTTGACTGCCATTTCAGGTTGGCATTTTCTCTGATGGTTTTCTCAATTTTATCTTTATTTATGAGTTTTACCTCTGCTGTAACATTTTGTTTAGTGGTTACCATGAGGTTTATATACAAGACCTCACAGATGAGGTAGTCCATTTTCTGACAGCCTCTTGTCTCCATTAGCCTAAGCAGGCTCCATCCTCATCCTCTTCCCCTTCTGAATTACTGTTGTCACAAATTATTCTTTTTTGCATTCTGAGTTTGTGACCAAATTGAAGTGTTTACAGATATTATTGATGCTTTGCTTCATTTTATCTTTTATGTTATAATTAATTGTTTGGTAACCTATTCTGATAGACAGAGGCAATTTTGTGATTCTGGCTATTTATCTCCTTGCTCAAAGCTTTGTGAACCTTTGCCTTTTTGTTTCAGATAGGAAGGCTCCTTTAATCCTTTCTTGTAAGGCAGATCTAGTGGTGATGACTCCCTCGGCTTTTGTTATTTTGGGAAAGCTTTTATTTCTCTGTCAAATCTGAAGGATGATTTCTCTGGATAAAGTATTCCTTCCAGAAAGCTTTTGTCTTTAAGAATTTTGCATATATTACTCCATTCTCTCCTAGCCTTTAAGGTTTCTGCTGAGAAATCTGCTGAAAGCCCAATAGAGGTTCCTTCATTTTCTTCTGCCTTGCTGTCCTTAATATTCTTTTTTTGTCATTGACTTTTGGTAGTTTTTTTTATTATATGTCTTGGAGAAGGTCTTCTTTGCATTGATGTCATTAGGATTTTTATTGGCTTCAAGAACTTGTAAATCCAGTGTCTTCCCCTGGTTTGAGAAGTTCTCAGCTATTATTTCTTTGAACAAACTCTCTGCTCCTTTCTCCCTGCCTTTTCCCTCTGGAATACCTACTAACCTTATGTTACTTTCTCTAACTAAGTCAGATATTTCTCAAAGAATTTCTTCATTTATAAAAATCTTAGTTCTCAAACTTCTTCCATCTGAAGACTTTCTAGATTTCTTTCTTCTAATTCAGTAATTCTGTCCTCTGTATGATCTGCTCTATTTTTTATGGTTTCTGCATTATTTTTCATCTTATTAATTGTGTTCTTAATATCCAAGATTTCTGTATAGTTTTTTTTAAGGGCTCCAATCTCTTTGGGAAGTATTCCTTCTGCTCACTAATTTTAATCCTAAGCTCAGTGAACTTTCTGTGAGGTAACTCACTGAAGTTCTTTATGACAGCTATTTTGAATTCTCTGTCATTTAGACTGTAATCTCCTGTTTGGTTTGTAAACTTCAGGTTTGCTCTCTGGAGACGTGTCATTTTCCTTCTGCTCTGGAGTGTTACAGTAGTTCTTCATGGTGTTCTATGAATTGATCCTCTGTCGGTGTGTCTTTGGTGGAATCAAGTCACAGATTCCACCTGCCACAGCTGAGGCCATGAAGGAGCTGTGCTTTCTGACCCTGCCCTGTCCAGTGGTATTTGTGCCAGTCAAGGCACTCTGCATTCACACAAGCTGGCTGCAGCTGTTTAGTGATTTGCACTTGTGAGGGTGGGGCACCTTTGCCTCCGCCAGCACTGAGCTCAAAGGACAGGGTGCCTTTTCGGGGATGGAGCCATCACCACTCGGTGGGGAGTGTTCACACGAGTGGGGCCACTGCAGCACAGTGGCCACTCCTGTGGGACGGGCTACCACTCCAAAAGCATTGTTTGTGGGCTGGGCTGCTCCCACCCCTGCTCACAGTTGCACTGTCCACTATGTGAGGACCTAGGACCTGGATCGCTACTGCTGGGCCAGGGGAGATGGCCACTCCCCTTGTTCCATTGCTTCCCAGGGACCCACTCCCCCCACCTTCAGATGCAAGGCTGCATGGATCTCTCAGGTGTCCTGTTGTGCTTTGTAGGGAGTCCTCTGTTGGTTAATGAATGTCCTTTTAGTTGTAACTTAGAGGGGAGAGACAAAGGGAACAACTCAGTCCACCATGATGCTGACCTCACCTCAAAGGACAAATCAAAAGTAAAATTAAAGTATTTGTAAAATCAAATGGAATTAAAATATTACATAGGAAAACAGATGAGATACAATGAAAGAAAAACTTAGAGGCAAATTTGTGACTCAAAAGGCTTATGTTACAGAAAACAAGGGTGAAAATAAATCAGCGAATAATCCACCTAAAAATATTAGAAAACAATAGTAAATTATACCAAAAAAGTGAAAGGGAGAAAAGTTTAGAGAAAGAGCAAACAAATTAATTGAACATAAAATTCAGTAGAGTGTAATAACTAAGCCAACAGTTACTTGAAAAGGCTGCTAACACAGATAATACTCCAATGAAATGGATCAGAAAACAAGACAGTGTTTCCAGCCTTTTTGAACATTATAAACTCCCTCAGGGGCTTTTTAAACACTTTTGTCCTTGTAGCCACCATGAAATTCTAATACCAGAAATTTGTTTTATATCTCTTTGTGTACCGTGCTTCATACTTAAGAACAGTAAGTATAATTTTCACCCTTTTGGCCACATCCCCCCTGTTGTGAACACATAGAATGAGAAAACACACAATTAAGTGATAATAAGAGTTAACAGAAGATACAACTACAGATAGAGCAGAGATATAAAAATCAAACATAATCTGGACAACTTTACATGAATATGTGAGAACAAATGTCCAAATAACTAGAAAAATATGTTACCTAAGATGACTGATAATGGAAATGGAAGCACTGAATAAACACCTGTGTTAACCTGCTCAAGCTGCCATGACAAAGAGTCACAGGCTGGGGCTCCTGAAACAGAAATGGACTTTCTCACCGTTCTGGAGGCCAGCAGTCCTAGCCAAGGTGCCAGCAGGGTAGTTTTCCGATGCGGCTTCTCTCCTGGCTCGCAGACAGCCGCCTTCCTGCTGTGTCCTCACACAGCCTTTCCTCTGCCTGTGGAAAAACAGCTCCTGTGTCTCTTTCTCTTTTTATAAGGACACCAGTCCATGGGATTAGGGCCCCACCCTTAACTGCCTCCTGAAAGGCCCCATCTCCATATTCAGTCACATTACAGGTTAGGGCTTCAAAATATGAATGGTGGGCACAATTCTGTCCATAACATTCAGTAAATATTAAATGAATGGTATGAGGGATTTAAAGACTTCCCACAAAGAAAACACCAGGCACAGATGGTATCGTACGAAATAGTCAAGGAGCAGAGTGACGGGATAATGTTCACAGTCTTTCCAAGGAGAAAGAAAGTGAAACACCCCCAAGTGCATATTATGAGGCTATTATTACCTAATATCAAAAACAGATGAGGACAGCACAACAACAGAAAATTGCACTCCAGCCTCCCTCATGATCGTAGGCAAAAAAAATTCTAGACTAATAGTAAACTCAATCCAGCAGTGATTAAAAGAATTATCATGGCCAAGATGGGTTTATTTATAAAATGTTAAAATTGGTTTTACATGCCTTAAGGTAATCAACCATATTAATAGATTACTGGAAAAAATATATATTCATCTCAAAATCTGGAGAAAAAGGATTTAGATAAAATTCAACATTCATTCATGATTTGTAGCAAACCAAGAACAGTATTGAAACACTCTAATCTGGCAAAGGATTTCTACAAAAAACCTTCAGTAATATCAACCTCAATGGTGATGTGTTAGAAGCATTCTCTTTAAGATCAAGAATGTCTCCATCAAGCTTCTGGTCAACACATCATCGGAGAACTGCTCAGCACAATGATTTTGGTTTTTGTTTAATTTTGCATAGAAACCCAAATGCCTCTGAAGATACAATTTTAGAACAACACAGTTTTTAGCAAGGTGTGTGAATCTATCAATAAATAAATACATTTCTTAATGACAGGAATCAACAATCTAAAAACTTTATTTTTAAAATGCTACTTACTATAGCAGCAAAAATATAGGGTATTGAGGGAAGGCGCTTGACAAAAGTCGTAGAGATCTTCATAGAGAAATTTATACAAACGGCACTGACAAAGATTTAAATAAGCGGAGACGTTGGCACGTTCACTGACAGGAAGAGGCCAGACTGCAGTTTTCAGATCCCTGTAAATGTATCTACATATTTAATGTTATCGTAAAATCAAATACTGAGAGGGTTTTGGGGGCCAGGATGTGCTGCTGCTAGAACTTTCATGAAAGAGCTAATGGGTTTTCCATGGAGCAGACAAGCCAGCCCCACTGACTCTCTGAATTTCTGGACACGGAGCCTGCGGGCAGAGCACAACGGTTCGTGTTTTGTGTCCCTAATTTGGGGGGTTCGTTTCACAGCAGAGGAGAACGGAAATGTCCCTCATTCACAGAGGACTCGGGCACCCTCGCACGACGTCCTTCCCCTTCTGGATCCTTCCACCCCTTGGGTGACTGCAGTATGCACACGAATGGCCTTCCCGCACACGAGACTGCCCGCTCCCTGACCTCCTCTCCCACGGTGCTGGCCTCAGCTCAGCCCTCAGCGCCCCCCGTCAGTTTACAGAAAGGCGGGGTTTCTGGGGGACGCCAACGGCCACCTGTGAGGGTTTGGGATAAGGGAGCAACGGAGGCCCGTCTA
>NW_025804072.1:0-11618 GCF_021613505.1 Equus quagga
AGCAGCCTGCCTTGCTCTCCTCTGGGTCCTGCTGCACCCCTGCCTGCCTCTGCAGACAGCCCCACTGAGCTGCCTTCACCGCTCAGGCCCCCTTTGCCAACCACAGCCGTGTATGCCCAGGTGCCAGCAGTGTCCAGAGTGCCCTGAGCCATGGATGTGACTGCCCTCTTCTCAGCACTAAAATTGGGACACGTGGTCTTAACCGCAGGATGGGTATTTGCTAGCAGGATGCTTCATGATACAGAAATAGAGACCACTGCTTACTGACTGCGTTAAGTGTCTACGTGCCGGAGACTGAACACACCTTCTTTCACTGAGTTTTCACACCGACCACGTGAGGGAAGCTGCCTGTCTCGGCCAAGCGCGTTCGTCCCCAGCCTGCCAAATGCCCTGTCACCTACGCAGCGCAGCACTCCAGCCTCTGAGACCCTGGCGGAGCTGGATTCTGCCCCTGCTGTGTTAGATCTCCATCCAGCGCCATGCTCCGTGAATGCTATCGCCCAAATCTTAATAATAATAGTGAGAACGAGGAGGAGGGGGAAAAGGCAATGACGTAATAACAATAATAATAACAAAGAGGAGGAGACAGAGATGCGGAACTGACGGGGACCTATGGCATGACCGACCTCCCTGAGGGTCACCACTCTCAGGTGCGTCAGCACTGCTGGGGTAAGTCACTTGGACAAGTGCAAAAACGTCCTACAAAGCTCCATCTGGGACTCCATCTAACCCAGGTCCACTCTTCTGGGACAATCGCCAGATAGAAGCCTCTCAAAATGGAAAAGGATGTGAGTCTGACATGGCGCATCCTGAGGGAGCCCCTCCAGCTCCGAATGCTCAGAGCTTCTTGTTGAAGAACTCACAGGCCTTTTCCCAGGGTCAACATCAGACATGGAGTCTCATCCAGCTCCAGGGTCCGTGCACGCCTCTCCCGTGATCCCTAACACATCTCCAATGACCTCTGCAGATGGCTGAGCTCATCTCTGGGGTCACTCCATGCCTTGGGCCGTGAGTTCTGAGTCAGGAGACCACAAGCACTGCGGCTTTGTGCTGCCTCGCTCCTCCTTTCCCACATGGACCACCCAGAGCCCCTTGCACCCGGAGGATGTTCTCTGCCAGAATGGCCCTGGGCAAAGTGGAGCTGCCCTTCCTCTTTCTCCTTCCACAGACACTGCAGCCCTGGCAGTGCATGGACCTGTGCAGCCCTTGTTCTCCCTGCTCTGATCCAATATCAAAGGACCCTTTGCCGTCCTCCACTCTCCTCAATAGCCGCAGTTCCTTCTGGGCTCTCGCCCCCTGACACTATTTACTGTTCCTTGTCACTCTATGATGCATGTGTCCTGAAAGGTGTTTTCTTGTCCTTCTTGATTCTTTTCCATCTGAGCTCAGGAGACAACCCTCAGGACCACACAGACATCTTTCAGAAAAACCCTGTATTCTTCGTTTTGAAAGAATCTGATTTCAATCTCAGACCCTCCAACCTTTTCTGAGTTCTAGGGCATGAGATCATGAAGTGATGATCTTTGAGATCTTCTGAAACTGAGCTACCCAATTCTACAGGGTGTCTGACTGCATCCAGCCTTCTCTTCCACAGGGGATACTTCTCCCTCAGGCTCCCAACCACTCTGGGCCACCAACCAGGGTCTACTGACCAACAAAGAAAGTGCTAAATTCTGAGGGATGAAGCCTCACCTACCCCACAGTGTTAAAAGCACAGATTTCTTTATTTTTCACCCATTCCCATGGCCCTGGAGCTGTCCCTCTGCCTCTCTATCTTTCCCAGACCTCCTCACTTGTGAAATGGAAGCATTGTGCCAGGTCCCTAAATAATGAGCCATGCTCTCTCTTGGGCCTGTTCTGCTGCCACATCAGGGCAGGGGAATTCATTCAGAGCCTCTACTACTGAGTATTGTACCCAGTCCCAACCATCTAGGAAAACTGACCAGAGAACCCAGGCAACCTCAGAGCCCATCCTGTAGCCTCAGTGGGGTGGTTACCAAGCCAGCAGTCCTATCCAACTGTTCTCATCCAGCAGCAGTCTCCTGACCTCAGAGTTCAGTCAGCAACCTTGCCCTAAAATAAACCCTGATAACAAGCCCCACCTGTCTAAGGATGTGACCAGCAGAAATGTCCAGAAACCCAAACTGAGCTGCCTGTTAAAATACTATCTCTGCCAAAATGAACCTGTAAAGTCTGGAAGAGGGGACCACTTACTCAGATGCACAATGTACTCAAATACTAATGTAAGGAATCAAGAATAATGAAAAATCAGGTACACATGACACCACCAAAGGAAACTCAGAAAACTCCAATAACTGATCCTAAAGAAATGGAGAACTATGAATGTCAGATAAAGAATTCAGAATAATTCTGTTAGAGAAGTTTAGTGAACTACAAAAACACACAGACAGACAACTGAAAAACAAATTAGGAAAGCAATGCATGAACAAAATGAGAAGTTCACCAAAGAAATAGAAACTATCAAAAGAAACCAAATAGAAATCCTAGAGCTGAAAGATACAATGACTAAAATGAAGAATTCAATAGGGAGCTTCAAAAGAAGACTCAAGCATGCAGAGGAAAGAATGGCCTAGAAGACAGGATATTTGGAATTATCCAGTCCAGTGGAGCAAAAAGAAAAAGGAATGGAAAAGAGTGGGGAAAGCCTATGGAACTTATGGCATACAATCAAAAGAAACCATATCTGCATTATGGGAATTCCAGAATGAGAAGAGAAAGAGAAAGCGACAATAAGAATATCTAAAGAAATAATGGCTGAAAATTTCCCAAACTAGGGAGAGAAATGGACATCCAGTTCCATGAAGCCAAAAGGATCAAAAATAGGTTAAATCCAAACAAGGCTACACTAAGACACATTACAAGTAAACTGTCAAAGTCAAAAACAAAGAAATCATTCTAAAAGTAGCAAGAAAAAAAAGAGAAGTTACATACAAGAGACAGGGACATATTTGTGGTTCCCAGAGGTGAAGGGTTGAGGGAGGAGGAATTGGAATGCAGTTGGTCAAAAGGTACAAACTTCCAGTTATAAAATAAATAAGTTCTAGGAGTGTAATTTACAACATGATGACTGTAGTTAACACTGATGTATGGTATATTCAAAAGTTGCTAAGAGAGTAGATCCTAAGAATTTTCATCACAAGGAAAGAACATGTTTTTCTTTGTCTTTTTCTTATATTCTTACAAGATGATGGATGTTAACTAAACTTATTGTGGTAATCATTTCACGATATATGTAAGTCTTATTATCATGCTGGACACATTAAACTTATACAGTGCTGTATGCCAATTTTATCTCAATAAAACTGGGAGGGGGGAATCTCAGCTAATAAATGCAGAAGAAATAATAAAATTAGAAATCACCATTTTGCAACCCTAATAAAATAGCAGATTGAGACATTTATCATCAATAGCTGCTTAAAACATCAGTTGAAATGCTGTTGGGGGTTTTAACCATGAGTTAAATTGTTGTTGAGGAAATTTAATGGTGGGAACAGACTGACAAACCTGGTCCCATTGACCAATCTTAAAATCATTAAAAGTACAACTATCAAACCATCAAACATCATGTGTCTCCTGATGTACTGCAAGAGGAATAACAACAAAACAACAACAAAAATTATCCTGAATCTCACCAAGCTTCTAGCTCTAACTACTAGCTTACAGGAAATTTGATGATAGAACAAAAAGTTATATTAGACTATGAGAAAACAACCAACCAAGTCCAAAATGTGCAAAATTCCTGAAAACAACTCTGTTTTTTTAAACACCATAAATGGGATAAAATAAAAGGAGGTCAAACTAAAAAAAAATTAATATAATACCACAGGTATACTGTATATCCCTTTTTGTACTGTGCTTCATACTTAAAAAGAATAAGACTGATTTTCACTCCCTTGGGGGCAATAGTCTCTCTGCTGTGAATGTAAAGAATAAGAAAACACACAATTAACTAATAATAGGAATTTTTCAAAAGATATAACTACAAATAGAGCAGAAATATAAAAATCAAACATATTCTGAACAACTTTACACCAATAAATACAAATCGATGTTCAAATTCCTAGAAAATAAGATACCTAAAATAATTTATATGAGAAAGAGACTCACTAAATATCCCAGCGTGTTAGTCTACTCTGGCTGCCATAACAAAGAACCACAGGCTGGGTGGCTTAGACAACAGAAATTTATTTTCTCACAGTCTGGAGACTGGAAGTCCATGATCAAAGGGCCAAGAGGGTTGGTTTCTGATGTGGCTTCTCTTCCTAGATTACACACGGCCACCATCTTGTTGTGTCCTGACATGGTCTTTTCTCTGTACCTGCATGAAAACAGAGTGCAGGACACCAGTCCTATGGGATTGGAGCCCCACCTTTATGACCTCATTTAACCTTAACCATCTCCTTAAAGGCCCTATCTCCAAATAGAGTCACATTATGGGTTACAGCTTCAAAATATGAAAGAGGGAGGCACAATTCAGACCAAAAAACTCAGTAAATATTAAATAAATTGTATCAGTAGTTTAAAGACTTCCCACAAAGAAAACACCAGACACAGATGATATCATACCAAATATTCAAGGAGCAGATTATCAGGATCATGTTCAAAGACTTTCCAAAGAGAAAGAAAGTAAAAACATCCCAAAGTGCATTTTTGAGGTTATTATGACCTAATATCAAAACCAGCTAAGGAGAGAACAAAAATACAAATTATAAGTCAGCCTCACTCATGATTATAGGTAAAAAAAAGAAAAAATTCTAAGCTAATAGTAAATGCAATACAGCAGTGTTTTAAAAAGTTATCACGTGGAGAAATAAAAGGCTTCCCAGACAAATGAAAGCTGAGGGAGTTCACCACCACTACACTTGCCTTACAAGAAATGTTGAAAGGAACCCTCCTATCTAAAACAAAAAAGGGAAAGGTTTACAAACTTTTGAGCAAGGTGATAAACAGACAGACACAAACAGAAAATTGCAACTCTATAACAGAATTTGTTAGTAACACTTAATTATAAAATAAAAGATAAAGGGAAAGGAAGCATCAGAAATAATCACTTCAATTTGGTCATTAAATCACAACACAAAGAAGAATAATTTGTGACAACAAAAGCATAGAAGAGGAAGAGGTAAAAGACAGAACCCACATAGGCTAATAGAGACAAGAGTCTATCAGAAAAGGGACGATCTCATCTATGAGATCTTTTATACAAACTTCATTGTAACCACAAAGCAAAAATATCAGAGCAGAGTCACAAATCATAACTAAGGAGAAAACTAAGAAAACCACCAAATGGAAATCATAGAATCACAAGGAAAAAGAAACAATGAAAATGTAGAACAACCAGAAAACACAAGATAAAATAGCAGTATTAAGCCCTCATATATCAATAATCACTCTAAACGTAAATAGATTGAATTCTCCATTCAAAAGACACAGAGTGGCTGGATGGATTGAAAAACAAGACCCAACAATATGCTGCCTTCAGGAAACATGTCTCAGCTCTAAAGACAAACCTAGGTTCAGAGTGAAGGAATGGAAGATGATACTCCAAGCAAATGGCAACCAAAAGAAAGCAGGTGTAGCTACACTTATGTCAGGCATAACAGACTTCAAGGAAAAAGAGATAACAGACAAATATGGACATTATGTGATGATAAAACAGGACATTCTGCCAAGAAGACATAGCACTTATTAATATATATGCACCTAACATAGGAACACCAAAGTATATAAAGCAAGAAATTGACAGAAACACAAAAATACTAGTAGACTTTAACATCCCACTTACATCAATGGATAGATCATCCACACAGAAAGTCAACAATGCAACATTGGCCTTAAATGAAACATTAGACCAGATGGCCTTAATAGATATATACCCAAAAACAGCAGAATACACATTCTTCTCGAGTGCAGATGGAATATTCTCAAAGATAAACCATATGCTGGGAAACAAAGCAAGCCTCAATAAATTTAAGAAAAGTGAAATCATATCAAGCATCTTTTCTGACCACAATGGTGTGAAACTAGAAATCAACTACAAGAAAAAAGCTGAGAAAGTCACAAATATGTGGAGACTAACTGAATAACTATTAGATCAATGAAGAAATCAAAGAAGAAATAAAAAAATACCTAGAGACAAATGCAAATGAAAACATAACATACCAAAACTTATGGGATGCAGCAAAAGTGGTACTAAGAGGTAAATTTATAGCAATACAGGCCTACTTCAAGAAACAAGAAAAATCTCAAATAAAACAATCTTACACTATACCTAAAAGAATTAGAAAGAGGAGAACAAGGTCCAAAGTCAGTGGAAGAAAAGAAATAATAAAAATCAGAGCAGAAATAAATGAAATAGAGACTAAAAAACAATAAAAAGGATCAAGAAACTAAGACCTAGTTCTTTGAAAACATAAGTGAATCTGATAAACCCTTAGCCAGACTCACTAAGAGAAAGAGAGAAGACTCAAATAAATAAAATCAGAAATGAAAAAGGAGAAATTACAATGGACACCATGGAATATGAAGGATTATAAGAGAATAGTATGAAAAGCTACAGGCCAAAAAAATTAGATAACCTAGAAGAAATGGATAAATTCTTAGACTCATACAACCTCCCAAAACTAAATCAAGAAGAAATAGAGAATCTGAATAAACCAATCACAAGTAAAGAGATTAAAACGGTATCAAAAACCTCCCAAAAAACAAAAGGCCAGGACCCGACAGCTTCCCCAGTGAATTCTGCCAAACATTCAAAGAAGATTTAATACCTATTCTTCCCAAACTCTTCTGAAAAGCTGAAGAAGATGGGATGCTTCCTAACTATTTTAAAAGGCCAACACTGCCCTGATACCAAAACAAGACAAGGACAACACAAAAAAGGAAAATTACAGGCCAGTATCACTGATGAACATAGATGCAAAATTCTAAACAAAATATTAGTAAATCAAATAAAATACATAAGAAGGATCATACACCACAATCAAGTGGGATTTATTCCAGGGATGAAGGGATGGTTCAACATTTGCAAAACAATCAATGTGATACACCACATTAACAAAATAAAGAATAAAAATCACAAGCTCATCCAAATAGATGCAGAGAAGGCCTCTGACAAGATCCAACGTACATTTATGATAAAAACTCTCAATAAAATGGGTATAGAAGGTGTAGGGGAGGAAGACATTTCCTCTACCGTCTCTGGGTCCTTCTGGTCAGACGAAAAATTAAATTCACATGAGACAGAATAACAGGAGAAAATTAAACAAAGTTTTATAACATGTAAACATGGGAGAGACACAGAAAAACTGAGTAACTCACCAAAATGGCAGAAGCTCTCACCTTAAATACCATCCTTAGCTAAAGACAAAGGAGGATGTTGGGGGTCAGGGGAGTCAGTTATGGGAAATTACCAGAAAAGTACAGTAAACAAGAGAAAGGTTATTATGCAGATTTAAGTCCTTGCCTTCTGCATTGATAAGAGTTTCTAGAGACAAGGTCATCCCCCTTCTTCCTGGTACAGAGAGGGAGACACCTTTGCAGATGAAGATTTCCTTTACAAATGTAAATGTCTCTTAACAAAAGGTAACTTCTACTTCTCAGAGTTTCTCTCATGTCTGCTGTTTTTCAAAAGTAACCAGCACAAAATAATCCTCATGTGAAAGAGAGGAATCTTGGGGTGGCTAATTCCAGTCCCCAACAAAGGAAAGTACCTCAACAAAATATAGGTCATATATGACAAACCCACAGCCAACATCATATTCAATGGTGAAAAACTGAAAGCTATTACTCTGAGAACAGGAACAAGACAAGGACGCCCACTCTTGGCACTCTCATTCAACACAGTACTGGAAGTTTTAGCCAGAGCAATTAGGCAAGAAAAAGAAATAAAAGGAATCCAAATTAGAAAGGAAGAAGTAAAACTGTCACTATTTGCAGATGACATGATTCTATATTTAGAAAACCCTAAGGAATCCACCAAAAGACTATTACAAATAAGTAATGAATATAGTAAAGTTGCAGGGTACAACATTAACATACAAAAATCAGTTGTAATTTATACACTAATAATGAAATAGCAGAAAGAGAGATCAAGAATACAATCCCATTTACAATCACAAGAAAAAGAATATCTAGAAATAAATTTAACCAAGGAGGTGAAAGCCCTGTACATTGAAAACTATAAGACACTGTTGAAAGAAATTGAAAAAGACATAAAGAAGCAGAAAGATATTCCGTGCTCATGGATTGGAAGAATTAACTTAGTTAAAATGTCCATATTACCTAAAGCAACCACAGATTCAATACAATCCCAAGCAGAAACCCAATGAGATTCTTCCCAGAAACAGAACAAAGAATCCTAAAATTTATATGGAACAACAAAACCCCAAATAGCCAAAGCAATCCTGAGAAAAAAGAACAAAGCTTGAGGTATCATATTCCCTGATTTCAAAATATACTACAAAGCTATGGTACTCAAAATAGCATGGTACTGGCACAAAAACAGATACACAGGTCAAGGGAACAGAATTGAGATCCCAGACATAAACCCTCATATCCATGGACAGCTAATCTTGGACAAAGGAACCAAAAACATACAATGGAGAAAGGGAAGTCTCTTCAATAAATGGTGTTGGGAAAACTGGACAGCCACATGCAAAAGAACGAAAGTAGAGCATTATCTTGCACCATACACAAAAATTAACTCAAAATAGACTAAAGACTTGAATGTAAGACCCAAAACAATAAAACTCCTAGAAGAAAACACAGGCAGTATGCTCTTTGACATCAGTCTTAGCAGTATCTTTTTGAATATCATGTTTTACCAGGGAAAGGAAACAAAAGAAAGAAAAATAAACAAATGAGACCACATCAGACTAAAAAGCTTCTGAACGGCAAAGGAAACCATCAACAAAATGAAAAGACAACCCAGAAACTGGTAGAAAATATTTGCAAATCTATCGAATAAGGGATTTATTTCCAAAATGTATAAAGAACTCAAACAACTCAACAACAAAAAACAACTCAATCAAAAAATGGGCAGAGGATATGCACAGACATTTTTCCACAGAAGATATACAGGTGGCCAACAGGCACACGAAAAGATGTTCAACATCACTAATTATTCAAAAACTGCAAATCAAAACCACAATGAGATATGACCTCACATCCAACAGAATGGCTTTAATTAACAAGACAAGAAATAACAAGTGTTGGAGAGAATGTGGAGAAAAGGGAACTCTCATCCAGTGCTGGTGGGAACATAAACTGGTGCAGCCACTATGGAAAAGAGTAAGGAGATTTCTCAAAAAATTGAAAATAGAAATACCATTCTATGATCCAGCTATTCCACTACTGGGTATTTATCCAAAGAACATGAAATCAACAATACAAAGAGATTTATGCATCCCCATATTCATCACAGCATTATTCACAATAGCCAAGACTTGGAAGCAACCAACGTGCCCATCAACTGATGAATAAAGAAGATGTGGTACATATATATATATATTTACAGTGGAATAGTCCTTGGCGATAAAACAAGATAAAATCATGCTGTAGGGGAGGAAGACAAATCCTATACCCCCTGGGTCATGCTGGCTAGGCTCCGAATTGAATTGACATGAGACAGAACAACAGGAGAAAATCAAACAAAGCTTTATAACATGTATGCGTGGGAGACACTCAGGAAAGCTGAACAACTCGCCAAAATGGCCAAGCTGCCAGCTTAAACACCATCTTCAGCTAAAAATAAAGGAGGATGTTGGGGGTAGTGGTTTGGGACTTCAAAGGGGAGGAAGGCAATTCACATGGAAATGGAAAAGCAAATGTTTGGTAAACAGAACTTTGATAAGAGCCGGCTTAGAAGGGATCCTCCCAGTCTACCAGATACCCAGAGTTATCTATGGTGACGGCCTGTCCTGCAGACAGGCTTTTTATCTTAAATTCTTTTAGGCAGTTAGGGGGAAGGCCAAAGTTTCTTTCAGTCTTTTGTTCTATAAAGGCAAAGAGACACATTTTGAGGTGGCCCATTTTGATCCCCCACGATGCCATTTCTGACAACACAGATGGATCCCAAGGGTATTATACCAAGCGAAATAAGTCAGACAGAGAAAGACAATACCATATGATTTCCCTGATAAGTGAATATAAACAAACAAACACATAGATAAGGAGAACAGATTGGTGGCTACCAGAGGGAAGAGTGAAAGGGGTAAAGGGGCACATATGTTGGTGATAGATAAAAATTAGACTGTTGGTGTTGAACATGATGCAGTCTATACAGAAGCTGACATAATAACGTACACCTGAAATTTACACAGTTATAAGTCAATATGACCTCAATAATACATGCATCACAAAATATGCAGAAAAAGAATTTAGATAAAATTCAACACTCATTCGCGATTTGTAGCAAACCAAGAATAGTATGGAAATACCCTAATCTGAGAAAGGATCTCTACCAAAAGACTTCAATAAATATCATTCTTAATGGTGATACGTTAGGAGTATTCTCTCTAAAACTAAGAATCACATCACAGGTGCCGGCCCAGTGGCGGAGTGGTTAAGTTAACCATGCACTGTGCTTCGCCGCCCAGGGTTTCGCTGGTTCGGATCCTGGGCGCAGCAGACAGGCACCACTCATCAGGCCATGGTGAGGCGGCATCCCACATGGCACAACTAGAAGGACCCACAACTAGAATGTACAACTATGTACTGGGGGGCTTTGGGGAGAAAAAAAATCATAGCTTCTAGTCAACATGTCGTTGGAGAACTAGTCAGCACAATGTCTTATGTGTTTTGTTTTTCTTAGAAACCCAAACGATCCTACAGATAAATTTTTAGAATAAGAGAGTTGAGCAAGTTGGGAGAATATATTATCAAATACATTTCTTCATGACAGGAATAAACAGTTTAAAAACTTTGCTTTAAAACATCACTTTCAATAACAGCAAAAATATAGGGTATTGAGGGAAGGCGCTTGACAAAAGAGGGAGAGATCTTCATAGAGAAATTTATACAAACGGCATTGACAAAGATTTAAATAAGTGGAGACGTTGGCACGTTCACTGACAGGAAGAGGCCAGATCGCAGATATCAGATCACTGTAAATGTATCTACATATTTAATGTCAGTGTCAAATCAAATACTGAGAGGGTTTTAGGGGCGAGGATGTGCTGCTTCTAGAATTTTCACGAAAGAGCTAAGGGGTTTTCCATGGAGCAGACAAGCCAGCCCCACTGGCTCTCTGAATTTCTGGACACAGAACCTGCGGGCAGAGCACAACGGTTCGTGTTTTGTGTCCCTAATTTGGGGGGTTCGTTTCACAGCAGAGGAGAACGGAAATGTCCCTCATTCACAGAGGACTCGGGCACCCTCGCACGACGTCCTTCCCCTTCTAGATCCTTCCACCCCTTGAGTGACTGCAGTATGCACAGGAATGAACTTCCCACACACAAGACTGCCCGCTCCCTGACCTCCTCTCCCACGGTGCTGGCCTCAGCTCAGCCCTCAGCGCCCCCCGTCAGTTTACAGAAAGGCGGGGTTTCTGGGGGACGCCAAAGGCCACCTGTGAGGGTTTGGGATAAGGGAGCAAC
>NW_025804073.1:0-3034 GCF_021613505.1 Equus quagga
TTGGCTATTTTCTATTTCCTAAATTCCCATCAAAAGCTTTTAATTAAATTATGAATTTTGTTCTACCTTTGTTCCCAAAATTTGACATTTTCCATAAATTCTGATGAAGATTCTGATAAACCAAGAAGTTAACCTAAACAATGATGCATATGTAATTTAAATTTTAGAGCATTATTTCTCAGGTGTGTTTTCTATTAATGAGAAGGACCTAGTGTTTATTAAGTTCCTGCTATGAGTCTAGTGCTCGTAATTCATCTAAGACTTTCTGTGTTTGTGGGAGGTCAGCATGATTTTCATTGTCCCTATATTACCCATGTGGTACTTGAGGTGTGAAGGTTAAATCACTCACTCAAATAGAACTGAACCAGAGATTTACTCCAAGTTCTGTGACTGTCATTTCCTGCTCTTTGTATTACTACGTGAATTTCTAAAGAGCAAAAATCGAAAAGTGTTTAACAAATAGTGTCAAAGACTCTTTAGAGATAAAGAGCATGACTGGTTTCTGTTCCTTAAATAATCCAGTCCAAGGTGTATGGGAGAAAATGGTTCTCTGGAGCCTCGTAAGGTTCCTGTATGGATTTGAAGTTTTAACTGATATAGATTAACAGAGCAAAGCATACAAATTTATTTAATTCAAATTTTATGTGACACAGGGGCCTTAAAATAAAGATGCAAAGAAATAATTTTTATGATGGATTTGATGAAGAGTGGACAGTGGTGGAGAAATATGACAGGACAAAGGAGGTATGAGCTAAATGTGATAAACTGGAGAATCATAGCAGGGCCTGTCTGTTCAGGTTCCACTCCATGTCCCTCCATCTTGACAATAATGATGGTCCTTCCCTGCAGGTGTGGGGGCAGCTTTCACATGAAATTCTTTCCACCTGCTGTAAAGGACGGTCAGAAAGTCCTTCCCATACCTGCTAGTTTACAGATTTCTTTAGCTCAAAATAGTCAATATGCCAAAGTGCCATAATTTGAGGTAGCTCCTCATGAACTTCTCTCACTTAATGTAAAAGTTAATTATCTGGGATAATTGTTAAAATGCAGATTTTTATTCAGTAGGTCCTGGGAGGGCCAGAGACTCTGCATTTCTGCACACTTCCCAGGTGATGCCCTCACTGACTCTGCTGACCCTCAGACCCTACTTTAAGGATGTAGGAAATAGATCACCCATGGCTCTCATTGCAGGCATGCAGAGGTCGGATACGTTCTGGAATAAGTGGAGATTGGATTCATAGACTAAATGAAATGGGGAGGGAATAATGAGAAGAGCCAGGCCTGGGTGGGGGGATCCTTATTCCTCTGCCATCACATGGATTCTCTGTCCCCTCAGCTGCAGAGCCTCTTTTCCAAGGCGGACGGTATTGCAACCCTTCCTTTTCTAACCTCCTTGCTCTCTCACCTCACCTCACCTCCAAGGGGACCATCTCCCCATGGGATCATTTAAGTGTAAGCAAAACAGGGTCTACTGGAAGGGGGATTCCTATGCTTCTAGGGGCCCTCGTCTCAAAACTGCTGTTTTTAAGAAACAGTGATGCTGATGGGCTGATGCTGAATAAGAGAATGAGAGTTATCTGCCTGACAGTCAGGGTTTACTTCCAAGATTTATAAAACTCCAAAATACCACCTTGGTACCAAAACAACTAAGAGCGAGATATAATAAAGAATTAGGGTGGGGCTCCCAGGACTTCTCCATGCTTATGTTCTTCTTGGAAAGAGCTTACTAGTCATCCTGCACGAATCAGCAGAGCAGCCCCATGGGCTCTGAGGTCACAGTTTGCCAGCATTCCTGCCTCTGGGAAAAAGTCCTGGAGAGGACAAAGGAGGGTTCCATAACTTTGGTAAATACAAGCAGTTAGTGTGCACAGTGCTGAAGGACTTTTATTGTGTTTAGTCTGCTAAAGAACAAAACTCAAGAGAATAAACTTTAAAGACTGCATTGGCTTTATTTGGTAATTCATGAATCATGCAACATCCGATCTAGCAGATTGAAAGAAGCTATGATGAGATGTACAAAATGAAACGGTTTTATAGGCGAAGGAAGAGGGAGTCAGGAAGTCACATTAAGAAAAGGCAGATTGGTTATTGCAAGGTTGATTTCCTTACAAGAGTTGGCAGGGGTTTCTCTGGCAGATTACCTAGCTGGTGCTGATCAGATTGATTTCTGATAGTCTGGTGTAAGATTCTGTTTCTGGGAAAGCTGAAGCTGTAACTAAGTTGTCTCATTTTGGTGATGTTGGACTCAGCATAAATGACTCCATTCAGTCTTGCTGTTTTGTTTTTAACAACTCTGGTCATCTTACGATGTGGGGTCACCAATAAAGACAGTTGCTGTGGAATTGGGTAAGAAACTCAACTAAATGGGTCTAAGCCAGAGAAAAGTTGATTTTACTGAGCCCTAGGCTCCCAGAAAACAGCAACAGGTCAGAAATCTCCACCACACTTTTGTGCCCTAGGAAAGGGCTGACTTTGAAGAATATCTCTTCCCCACATGACTCAGATAAGTCCCCTCTCTCAGGTTTCTCGGGCTCATAACTCTCTTGTTTGGCTGCTCTGTAAGTCCCCAGGCTCATTCCTTTTCTAGAAAATATTCCTCTTGTTGAAATAAACTTCTTCACCCAAGATGGAGCCATTCCTGCCCAGGGTGCCATATCAGCAAACCAAACTTTTATGTTCCCGTAAATACTCTGCTCGACCAGAAACACAGTACATCCAGTCTGCCAACCCCCAAATGCCAACCACACTCTGCCCTGCATGCTGATTTCATTGTTCCCCAATCTTTCTAAATAAGGTCAGATATGCAACCTCAGCCCATCATGCGCTGCTTCTGCAGTGCTGCCTCTAATGCTTTATGAAATTTGCTGTTGCCCAAACACCCCTAGGAAGAGCACTTCACTGTTTCTGAGGCACCGGGCTCCCCCAATCTATGGACAGTTTTCCCATTAAAAAAGGGCATCAAACTCATTACTAAACTGTTTTATTTTTGTCATTTGACACTCATTAAGGAACGTTCTGTGTATTGCAATAGCCT
>NW_025804074.1:0-3034 GCF_021613505.1 Equus quagga
AGGCTATTGCAATACACAGAACGTTCCTTAATGAGTGTCAAATGACAAAAATAAAACAGTTTAGTAATGAGTTTGATGCCCTTTTTTAATGGGAAAACTGTCCATAGATTGGGGGAGCCCGGTGCCTCAGAAACAGTGAAGTGCTCTTCCTAGGGGTGTTTGGGCAACAGCAAATTTCATAAAGCATTAGAGGCAGCACTGCAGAAGCAGCGCATGATGGGCTGAGGTTGCATATCTGACCTTATTTAGAAAGATTGGGGAACAATGAAATCAGCATGCAGGGCAGAGTGTGGTTGGCATTTGGGGGTTGGCAGACTGGATGTACTGTGTTTCTGGTCGAGCAGAGTATTTACGGGAACATAAAAGTTTGGTTTGCTGATATGGCACCCTGGGCAGGAATGGCTCCATCTTGGGTGAAGAAGTTTATTTCAACAAGAGGAATATTTTCTAGAAAAGGAATGAGCCTGGGGACTTACAGAGCAGCCAAACAAGAGAGTTATGAGCCCGAGAAACCTGAGAGAGGGGACTTATCTGAGTCATGTGGGGAAGAGATATTCTTCAAAGTCAGCCCTTTCCTAGGGCACAAAAGTGTGGTGGAGATTTCTGACCTGTTGCTGTTTTCTGGGAGCCTAGGGCTCAGTAAAATCAACTTTTCTCTGGCTTAGACCCATTTAGTTGAGTTTCTTACCCAATTCCACAGCAACTGTCTTTATTGGTGACCCCACATCGTAAGATGACCAGAGTTGTTAAAAACAAAACAGCAAGACTGAATGGAGTCATTTATGCTGAGTCCAACATCACCAAAATGAGACAACTTAGTTACAGCTTCAGCTTTCCCAGAAACAGAATCTTACACCAGACTATCAGAAATCAATCTGATCAGCACCAGCTAGGTAATCTGCCAGAGAAACCCCTGCCAACTCTTGTAAGGAAATCAACCTTGCAATAACCAATCTGCCTTTTCTTAATGTGACTTCCTGACTCCCTCTTCCTTCGCCTATAAAACCGTTTCATTTTGTACATCTCATCATAGCTTCTTTCAATCTGCTAGATCGGATGTTGCATGATTCATGAATTACCAAATAAAGCCAATGCAGTCTTTAAAGTTTATTCTCTTGAGTTTTGTTCTTTAGCAGACTAAACACAATAAAAGTCCTTCAGCACTGTGCACACTAACTGCTTGTATTTACCAAAGTTATGGAACCCTCCTTTGTCCTCTCCAGGACTTTTTCCCAGAGGCAGGAATGCTGGCAAACTGTGACCTCAGAGCCCATGGGGCTGCTCTGCTGATTCGTGCAGGATGACTAGTAAGCTCTTTCCAAGAAGAACATAAGCATGGAGAAGTCCTGGGAGCCCCACCCTAATTCTTTATTATATCTCGCTCTTAGTTGTTTTGGTACCAAGGTGGTATTTTGGAGTTTTATAAATCTTGGAAGTAAACCCTGACTGTCAGGCAGATAACTCTCATTCTCTTATTCAGCATCAGCCCATCAGCATCACTGTTTCTTAAAAACAGCAGTTTTGAGACGAGGGCCCCTAGAAGCATAGGAATCCCCCTTCCAGTAGACCCTGTTTTGCTTACACTTAAATGATCCCATGGGGAGATGGTCCCCTTGGAGGTGAGGTGAGGTGAGAGAGCAAGGAGGTTAGAAAAGGAAGGGTTGCAATACCGTCCGCCTTGGAAAAGAGGCTCTGCAGCTGAGGGGACAGAGAATCCATGTGATGGCAGAGGAATAAGGATCCCCCCACCCAGGCCTGGCTCTTCTCATTATTCCCTCCCCATTTCATTTAGTCTATGAATCCAATCTCCACTTATTCCAGAACGTATCCGACCTCTGCATGCCTGCAATGAGAGCCATGGGTGATCTATTTCCTACATCCTTAAAGTAGGGTCTGAGGGTCAGCAGAGTCAGTGAGGGCATCACCTGGGAAGTGTGCAGAAATGCAGAGTCTCTGGCCCTCCCAGGACCTACTGAATAAAAATCTGCATTTTAACAATTATCCCAGATAATTAACTTTTACATTAAGTGAGAGAAGTTCATGAGGAGCTACCTCAAATTATGGCACTTTGGCATATTGACTATTTTGAGCTAAAGAAATCTGTAAACTAGCAGGTATGGGAAGGACTTTCTGACCGTCCTTTACAGCAGGTGGAAAGAATTTCATGTGAAAGCTGCCCCCACACCTGCAGGGAAGGACCATCATTATTGTCAAGATGGAGGGACATGGAGTGGAACCTGAACAGACAGGCCCTGCTATGATTCTCCAGTTTATCACATTTAGCTCATACCTCCTTTGTCCTGTCATATTTCTCCACCACTGTCCACTCTTCATCAAATCCATCATAAAAATTATTTCTTTGCATCTTTATTTTAAGGCCCCTGTGTCACATAAAATTTGAATTAAATAAATTTGTATGCTTTGCTCTGTTAATCTATATCAGTTAAAACTTCAAATCCATACAGGAACCTTACGAGGCTCCAGAGAACCATTTTCTCCCATACACCTTGGACTGGATTATTTAAGGAACAGAAACCAGTCATGCTCTTTATCTCTAAAGAGTCTTTGACACTATTTGTTAAACACTTTTCGATTTTTGCTCTTTAGAAATTCACGTAGTAATACAAAGAGCAGGAAATGACAGTCACAGAACTTGGAGTAAATCTCTGGTTCAGTTCTATTTGAGTGAGTGATTTAACCTTCACACCTCAAGTACCACATGGGTAATATAGGGACAATGAAAATCATGCTGACCTCCCACAAACACAGAAAGTCTTAGATGAATTACGAGCACTAGACTCATAGCAGGAACTTAATAAACACTAGGTCCTTCTCATTAATAGAAAACACACCTGAGAAATAATGCTCTAAAATTTAAATTACATATGCATCATTGTTTAGGTTAACTTCTTGGTTTATCAGAATCTTCATCAGAATTTATGGAAAATGTCAAATTTTGGGAACAAAGGTAGAACAAAATTCATAATTTAATTAAAAGCTTTTGATGGGAATTTAGGAAATAGAAAATAGCCAA
>NW_025804075.1:0-3034 GCF_021613505.1 Equus quagga
AGGCTATTGCAATACACAGAACGTTCCTTAATGAGTGTCAAATGACAAAAATAAAACAGTTTAGTAATGAGTTTGATGCCCTTTTTTAATGGGAAAACTGTCCATAGATTGGGGGAGCCCGGTGCCTCAGAAACAGTGAAGTGCTCTTCCTAGGGGTGTTTGGGCAACAGCAAATTTCATAAAGCATTAGAGGCAGCACTGCAGAAGCAGCGCATGATGGGCTGAGGTTGCATATCTGACCTTATTTAGAAAGATTGGGGAACAATGAAATCAGCATGCAGGGCAGAGTGTGGTTGGCATTTGGGGGTTGGCAGACTGGATGTACTGTGTTTCTGGTCGAGCAGAGTATTTACGGGAACATAAAAGTTTGGTTTGCTGATATGGCACCCTGGGCAGGAATGGCTCCATCTTGGGTGAAGAAGTTTATTTCAACAAGAGGAATATTTTCTAGAAAAGGAATGAGCCTGGGGACTTACAGAGCAGCCAAACAAGAGAGTTATGAGCCCGAGAAACCTGAGAGAGGGGACTTATCTGAGTCATGTGGGGAAGAGATATTCTTCAAAGTCAGCCCTTTCCTAGGGCACAAAAGTGTGGTGGAGATTTCTGACCTGTTGCTGTTTTCTGGGAGCCTAGGGCTCAGTAAAATCAACTTTTCTCTGGCTTAGACCCATTTAGTTGAGTTTCTTACCCAATTCCACAGCAACTGTCTTTATTGGTGACCCCACATCGTAAGATGACCAGAGTTGTTAAAAACAAAACAGCAAGACTGAATGGAGTCATTTATGCTGAGTCCAACATCACCAAAATGAGACAACTTAGTTACAGCTTCAGCTTTCCCAGAAACAGAATCTTACACCAGACTATCAGAAATCAATCTGATCAGCACCAGCTAGGTAATCTGCCAGAGAAACCCCTGCCAACTCTTGTAAGGAAATCAACCTTGCAATAACCAATCTGCCTTTTCTTAATGTGACTTCCTGACTCCCTCTTCCTTCGCCTATAAAACCGTTTCATTTTGTACATCTCATCATAGCTTCTTTCAATCTGCTAGATCGGATGTTGCATGATTCATGAATTACCAAATAAAGCCAATGCAGTCTTTAAAGTTTATTCTCTTGAGTTTTGTTCTTTAGCAGACTAAACACAATAAAAGTCCTTCAGCACTGTGCACACTAACTGCTTGTATTTACCAAAGTTATGGAACCCTCCTTTGTCCTCTCCAGGACTTTTTCCCAGAGGCAGGAATGCTGGCAAACTGTGACCTCAGAGCCCATGGGGCTGCTCTGCTGATTCGTGCAGGATGACTAGTAAGCTCTTTCCAAGAAGAACATAAGCATGGAGAAGTCCTGGGAGCCCCACCCTAATTCTTTATTATATCTCGCTCTTAGTTGTTTTGGTACCAAGGTGGTATTTTGGAGTTTTATAAATCTTGGAAGTAAACCCTGACTGTCAGGCAGATAACTCTCATTCTCTTATTCAGCATCAGCCCATCAGCATCACTGTTTCTTAAAAACAGCAGTTTTGAGACGAGGGCCCCTAGAAGCATAGGAATCCCCCTTCCAGTAGACCCTGTTTTGCTTACACTTAAATGATCCCATGGGGAGATGGTCCCCTTGGAGGTGAGGTGAGGTGAGAGAGCAAGGAGGTTAGAAAAGGAAGGGTTGCAATACCGTCCGCCTTGGAAAAGAGGCTCTGCAGCTGAGGGGACAGAGAATCCATGTGATGGCAGAGGAATAAGGATCCCCCCACCCAGGCCTGGCTCTTCTCATTATTCCCTCCCCATTTCATTTAGTCTATGAATCCAATCTCCACTTATTCCAGAACGTATCCGACCTCTGCATGCCTGCAATGAGAGCCATGGGTGATCTATTTCCTACATCCTTAAAGTAGGGTCTGAGGGTCAGCAGAGTCAGTGAGGGCATCACCTGGGAAGTGTGCAGAAATGCAGAGTCTCTGGCCCTCCCAGGACCTACTGAATAAAAATCTGCATTTTAACAATTATCCCAGATAATTAACTTTTACATTAAGTGAGAGAAGTTCATGAGGAGCTACCTCAAATTATGGCACTTTGGCATATTGACTATTTTGAGCTAAAGAAATCTGTAAACTAGCAGGTATGGGAAGGACTTTCTGACCGTCCTTTACAGCAGGTGGAAAGAATTTCATGTGAAAGCTGCCCCCACACCTGCAGGGAAGGACCATCATTATTGTCAAGATGGAGGGACATGGAGTGGAACCTGAACAGACAGGCCCTGCTATGATTCTCCAGTTTATCACATTTAGCTCATACCTCCTTTGTCCTGTCATATTTCTCCACCACTGTCCACTCTTCATCAAATCCATCATAAAAATTATTTCTTTGCATCTTTATTTTAAGGCCCCTGTGTCACATAAAATTTGAATTAAATAAATTTGTATGCTTTGCTCTGTTAATCTATATCAGTTAAAACTTCAAATCCATACAGGAACCTTACGAGGCTCCAGAGAACCATTTTCTCCCATACACCTTGGACTGGATTATTTAAGGAACAGAAACCAGTCATGCTCTTTATCTCTAAAGAGTCTTTGACACTATTTGTTAAACACTTTTCGATTTTTGCTCTTTAGAAATTCACGTAGTAATACAAAGAGCAGGAAATGACAGTCACAGAACTTGGAGTAAATCTCTGGTTCAGTTCTATTTGAGTGAGTGATTTAACCTTCACACCTCAAGTACCACATGGGTAATATAGGGACAATGAAAATCATGCTGACCTCCCACAAACACAGAAAGTCTTAGATGAATTACGAGCACTAGACTCATAGCAGGAACTTAATAAACACTAGGTCCTTCTCATTAATAGAAAACACACCTGAGAAATAATGCTCTAAAATTTAAATTACATATGCATCATTGTTTAGGTTAACTTCTTGGTTTATCAGAATCTTCATCAGAATTTATGGAAAATGTCAAATTTTGGGAACAAAGGTAGAACAAAATTCATAATTTAATTAAAAGCTTTTGATGGGAATTTAGGAAATAGAAAATAGCCAA
>NW_025804076.1:0-3600 GCF_021613505.1 Equus quagga
AGGTTTGTTGACTTGGGGCCTAGCATAAGTGACACCATTTTGGGCCTGTTGTCTTGTCTTTAAAAGGTAATAAGCATGTCTCCCTTCTTTCTGGTACAGGGAGGGGAACTTTACATGGGAGGTTTTTCTCATGCTTTCAGAGGAAAGTGATGAGGAAGGGGAGGTCAGAGTGACCTTGCTTTTGCCGTTTTCTCAAACTCTTCCAGCTTAAGATACTCAATATACCAAAGTGCAGTATTTTGGGGTAGCACATCCTGAAAACCATCAGTGGAAACTAAGAAAACCTTGCCATGTAAAATGTTTTATACTTTCCTTTGTTGCTGAGTTGTCTAACTCAGTGTTTCTCAATCTGTTTTTAATCATCAGTGCCCTTAAAGAGACTTTAATTATTTTTTCTCATCATTCCATCCACCAAAAACTTTAATACCACAGATATAATATTCTATCTATGTACGATAGCCTTTTTAGGGCCAAAAACTATTGTAATACCTGAGATATTCCTCAGCTCCTAACAACAATGTTTACCCCCTTGGAGGTGATATCACCAATTATATCATTAAATCTAGCAGAAAATATATCTGTTAAGATGAATAAAGTACCCATAGTCTATAGAAAATTTAGAGCATGAAACTTTTAAGTTTCCTGAGAGGTCAAAAGTCATTATTGCAGAAGATTTTCAGAGGGAAAAAATCAAGCAGGACTCCACTGGTAGCAGTCTAAAAAGTTATGGTGTCAGAGCTGGAGATAGAAATTCCAGTCACCTTGGATCATTGTCTCACTGCTTCCCTGTGCCTGAGTGTGGGAATCATTCCCACTGAACGTTTTTGACTCTACCCCTATCCCATCCATAGGAAAGCCTCTCCAATGTTACCCAAATGTCAATTAATCTCATATGGAATATTTTAAATCTTCTCTATCTAAAAATTTTGTGCATCCTTACACATCTATTTGATCTGTGATTCCACCCACATATTCCACACACAAGTAAAATATATACACATAATATATGTACACACGTGTGTATGTATCTGTGTTTACATATGTATCTCGTACATATCTGTGTGTGTGTGAGTGTATTTTAGATAGAGAAGTTACTAAGGAAAGTTGTTCAAAAACAATGATGCACATATATATATATTATACTTCCTGGGTAATAGTAATGGAGAAAAACAAGTCATTTGTATTGTTTCACATAATTATTATTTTGGGGATTTTAGTAGTCCAAACAACAAGAAATATTCCATATTCTTTGACTTATTTTGTCCATATTTTCTACTTGACTATGATAAAACACATGGATCGACTGACTTAGTATATGCTGACCTCAAATTCTCCACAGTACTTTGGCTCATTTAATCTTACTTTTAACACAGCTTTGTTTCCAGTTTGAAAATCTAAAGTGCCTCATGATCTTTTATTCCAAACATTTCATGATTCTAAGCCCTTCCATTTCTATTCTACCCATTCTTCCTGTTTTTTTTTTATTCCATACACTGCTTGAAGAAAATAACCTCTCCAAAGTCTCTCCTGATCTACCACAAGTGCATTACCATAACTATAGTTTTCTCTTTGGCACCAATGCTTATAGCTTTGCCCTTTGTCATGAAGAGTGTCAAAGATCACAGAAGATATAGGCATTTGCAGAAGAAAAATGAGGCACAAGCTAGGAAGTTGTATTGAGTTGTGCTTAGTTCTACACCATTCTGCCAAGTTGATACCAACCCTGATATCAGTTTCCCTATATTAAACCCAGCATATATGGGGTTAAAACCAAAACACTCATTCCCTGCTTATTCCCTGGCTTCCTGGCTCCAGAATCCACTATCATCCATGGAGACAGAGACCACCAAGGACAAGCACATGGAGTCATTATCTCCTCCCCACAAAGAGGTACAGGTTGGTGGGAAAGCTGCTGACCAGCAAGGTCATGGGCTCACTTCTCTCTACAAGCAGTCTCAAGGCCAAACACAAGATGATAGCAAAGCTTCGACTAACAAGGCCATATGCTACCCCTCTCCTTCCTAGAACCCCAAATAAAAACCCTTCCTTTTAGAACAAATCTGGCGATATCATAATCTCTGACTTCAAAGTGTATTACAAAGCCCTAGTGACCAAAATGGCATGGAACTGATACAAAAATAGGCACACAGAGCAATGTTACAGAACTAAAGGCCCAGAAATAAAACCACACATCTACGGACAGCTAATCTTCAACAAAGCTGCCAAGAATATACAATGGAGAAATGAAAGTCTCTTCAATAAATGCTGTTGGGAAAACTGGACAGCCACACTCAAAAAATGAAGGTAGACCACTATCTCACACCAGAGACAAAAATAACCTCAAAATGGATCCAAGACTTGAAGGTATATCCTCAAACTATAAAACTCCTGGAAGATTATATTGGCAGTTCACTCTCTGACATCAAACTAAAAAGGATATTTTCAAATACCATGTCCCCTCAGAAAAGGAAACAAAAGAAAAAATAAACAAATGGGAATTGATCAGACTAAAGAGCTTCTGCAAGACAAAAGAAACTAGGATCAAAACAAAGAGATAACCCACCAATTGGGAGAAAACATTTGCAAATCATATATCTGACAAGGGGTTAATCCCCATATCATATAAGGAACTCATACAGCTGAATGATAAGAAAGGAAACAACCCAATCAAAAAGTGGGCAGAGGAGATGAACAAACATTTTTCCAAAGAAGATATACTGATGGCCAATAAATACACGAAAAGATGTTCAACATCAGGGAAATGCAAATCAAAAGTACACTAAGATACCACCTTATGCCTGTTAAAATGGCTATAATCATTAAGACTAAAAATAACAAGTGTTGGAGAGGATCTAGAGAAAGTGAACACTCACACACTGCTGATGGGAATGCAAAATGGTGCAGTCACTATGGAAAACAGTATGGAGATTCCTGAAAAACTGAAAATAGAACTACCATATGACCCAGCTATCCCATTACTGGGTGCCTACCCAAACAATTTGAAATCAACAATCCAAAGTAACATATGCACCCGTATTCACTGCAGCACTATTCACAATAGCTAAGACATGGAAGCAACCCAAGTGCCCATCAACCAATGATTGGATAAAGAAGATGTGGTATTTATACAATGGAATACTACTCAGCCAGAAAAAAGACAAATTCATCCCATTTGCAATAACATGGAAGGACCTAGAGGGATTTATGCTAAGCAAAATAAGACAGACTGAGGAAGACAAACACCAGATGATGTCACTCATGTGTGGAATATAAACAAGTACTTGGACAAATAAAACAGTTCAATGGTTACTAGGGGAAGGGGGTTAAGGGGGGACAGGGGGTGAAGGGGAGCACCGATGTGCTGACAGTCAAGAAGCAATGTACAACTGAAATGTCACATTGATGTAAACTATTATGAACTCAATAATAAAAAACTTTCCTTTTAGCTTTGCAGGGAGTTTGGGATTTCAGCATTAGCTGCCCTGTCTCCCTGCTGAGCACTGTGCAATAATAAAATTGCTACTTTCTTTCACTACACCAAGTGTCAGAGATCGGTTTTCTGTCCAATGGGTAAGTGAACTCACCTCAAGTTCAATATCA
>NW_025804077.1:0-3600 GCF_021613505.1 Equus quagga
AGGTTTGTTGACTTGGGGCCTAGCATAAGTGACACCATTTTGGGCCTGTTGTCTTGTCTTTAAAAGGTAATAAGCATGTCTCCCTTCTTTCTGGTACAGGGAGGGGAACTTTACATGGGAGGTTTTTCTCATGCTTTCAGAGGAAAGTGATGAGGAAGGGGAGGTCAGAGTGACCTTGCTTTTGCCGTTTTCTCAAACTCTTCCAGCTTAAGATACTCAATATACCAAAGTGCAGTATTTTGGGGTAGCACATCCTGAAAACCATCAGTGGAAACTAAGAAAACCTTGCCATGTAAAATGTTTTATACTTTCCTTTGTTGCTGAGTTGTCTAACTCAGTGTTTCTCAATCTGTTTTTAATCATCAGTGCCCTTAAAGAGACTTTAATTATTTTTTCTCATCATTCCATCCACCAAAAACTTTAATACCACAGATATAATATTCTATCTATGTACGATAGCCTTTTTAGGGCCAAAAACTATTGTAATACCTGAGATATTCCTCAGCTCCTAACAACAATGTTTACCCCCTTGGAGGTGATATCACCAATTATATCATTAAATCTAGCAGAAAATATATCTGTTAAGATGAATAAAGTACCCATAGTCTATAGAAAATTTAGAGCATGAAACTTTTAAGTTTCCTGAGAGGTCAAAAGTCATTATTGCAGAAGATTTTCAGAGGGAAAAAATCAAGCAGGACTCCACTGGTAGCAGTCTAAAAAGTTATGGTGTCAGAGCTGGAGATAGAAATTCCAGTCACCTTGGATCATTGTCTCACTGCTTCCCTGTGCCTGAGTGTGGGAATCATTCCCACTGAACGTTTTTGACTCTACCCCTATCCCATCCATAGGAAAGCCTCTCCAATGTTACCCAAATGTCAATTAATCTCATATGGAATATTTTAAATCTTCTCTATCTAAAAATTTTGTGCATCCTTACACATCTATTTGATCTGTGATTCCACCCACATATTCCACACACAAGTAAAATATATACACATAATATATGTACACACGTGTGTATGTATCTGTGTTTACATATGTATCTCGTACATATCTGTGTGTGTGTGAGTGTATTTTAGATAGAGAAGTTACTAAGGAAAGTTGTTCAAAAACAATGATGCACATATATATATATTATACTTCCTGGGTAATAGTAATGGAGAAAAACAAGTCATTTGTATTGTTTCACATAATTATTATTTTGGGGATTTTAGTAGTCCAAACAACAAGAAATATTCCATATTCTTTGACTTATTTTGTCCATATTTTCTACTTGACTATGATAAAACACATGGATCGACTGACTTAGTATATGCTGACCTCAAATTCTCCACAGTACTTTGGCTCATTTAATCTTACTTTTAACACAGCTTTGTTTCCAGTTTGAAAATCTAAAGTGCCTCATGATCTTTTATTCCAAACATTTCATGATTCTAAGCCCTTCCATTTCTATTCTACCCATTCTTCCTGTTTTTTTTTTATTCCATACACTGCTTGAAGAAAATAACCTCTCCAAAGTCTCTCCTGATCTACCACAAGTGCATTACCATAACTATAGTTTTCTCTTTGGCACCAATGCTTATAGCTTTGCCCTTTGTCATGAAGAGTGTCAAAGATCACAGAAGATATAGGCATTTGCAGAAGAAAAATGAGGCACAAGCTAGGAAGTTGTATTGAGTTGTGCTTAGTTCTACACCATTCTGCCAAGTTGATACCAACCCTGATATCAGTTTCCCTATATTAAACCCAGCATATATGGGGTTAAAACCAAAACACTCATTCCCTGCTTATTCCCTGGCTTCCTGGCTCCAGAATCCACTATCATCCATGGAGACAGAGACCACCAAGGACAAGCACATGGAGTCATTATCTCCTCCCCACAAAGAGGTACAGGTTGGTGGGAAAGCTGCTGACCAGCAAGGTCATGGGCTCACTTCTCTCTACAAGCAGTCTCAAGGCCAAACACAAGATGATAGCAAAGCTTCGACTAACAAGGCCATATGCTACCCCTCTCCTTCCTAGAACCCCAAATAAAAACCCTTCCTTTTAGAACAAATCTGGCGATATCATAATCTCTGACTTCAAAGTGTATTACAAAGCCCTAGTGACCAAAATGGCATGGAACTGATACAAAAATAGGCACACAGAGCAATGTTACAGAACTAAAGGCCCAGAAATAAAACCACACATCTACGGACAGCTAATCTTCAACAAAGCTGCCAAGAATATACAATGGAGAAATGAAAGTCTCTTCAATAAATGCTGTTGGGAAAACTGGACAGCCACACTCAAAAAATGAAGGTAGACCACTATCTCACACCAGAGACAAAAATAACCTCAAAATGGATCCAAGACTTGAAGGTATATCCTCAAACTATAAAACTCCTGGAAGATTATATTGGCAGTTCACTCTCTGACATCAAACTAAAAAGGATATTTTCAAATACCATGTCCCCTCAGAAAAGGAAACAAAAGAAAAAATAAACAAATGGGAATTGATCAGACTAAAGAGCTTCTGCAAGACAAAAGAAACTAGGATCAAAACAAAGAGATAACCCACCAATTGGGAGAAAACATTTGCAAATCATATATCTGACAAGGGGTTAATCCCCATATCATATAAGGAACTCATACAGCTGAATGATAAGAAAGGAAACAACCCAATCAAAAAGTGGGCAGAGGAGATGAACAAACATTTTTCCAAAGAAGATATACTGATGGCCAATAAATACACGAAAAGATGTTCAACATCAGGGAAATGCAAATCAAAAGTACACTAAGATACCACCTTATGCCTGTTAAAATGGCTATAATCATTAAGACTAAAAATAACAAGTGTTGGAGAGGATCTAGAGAAAGTGAACACTCACACACTGCTGATGGGAATGCAAAATGGTGCAGTCACTATGGAAAACAGTATGGAGATTCCTGAAAAACTGAAAATAGAACTACCATATGACCCAGCTATCCCATTACTGGGTGCCTACCCAAACAATTTGAAATCAACAATCCAAAGTAACATATGCACCCGTATTCACTGCAGCACTATTCACAATAGCTAAGACATGGAAGCAACCCAAGTGCCCATCAACCAATGATTGGATAAAGAAGATGTGGTATTTATACAATGGAATACTACTCAGCCAGAAAAAAGACAAATTCATCCCATTTGCAATAACATGGAAGGACCTAGAGGGATTTATGCTAAGCAAAATAAGACAGACTGAGGAAGACAAACACCAGATGATGTCACTCATGTGTGGAATATAAACAAGTACTTGGACAAATAAAACAGTTCAATGGTTACTAGGGGAAGGGGGTTAAGGGGGGACAGGGGGTGAAGGGGAGCACCGATGTGCTGACAGTCAAGAAGCAATGTACAACTGAAATGTCACATTGATGTAAACTATTATGAACTCAATAATAAAAAACTTTCCTTTTAGCTTTGCAGGGAGTTTGGGATTTCAGCATTAGCTGCCCTGTCTCCCTGCTGAGCACTGTGCAATAATAAAATTGCTACTTTCTTTCACTACACCAAGTGTCAGAGATTGGTTTTCTGTCCAATGGGTAAGTGAACTCACCTCAAGTTCAATATCA
>NW_025804078.1:0-3600 GCF_021613505.1 Equus quagga
TGATATTGAACTTGAGGTGAGTTCACTTACCCATTGGACAGAAAACCGATCTCTGACACTTGGTGTAGTGAAAGAAAGTAGCAATTTTATTATTGCACAGTGCTCAGCAGGGAGACAGGGCAGCTAATGCTGAAATCCCAAACTCCCTGCAAAGCTAAAAGGAAAGTTTTTTATTATTGAGTTCATAATAGTTTACATCAATGTGACATTTCAGTTGTACATTGCTTCTTGACTGTCAGCACATCGGTGCTCCCCTTCACCCCCTGTCCCCCCTTAACCCCCTTCCCCTAGTAACCATTGAACTGTTTTATTTGTCCAAGTACTTGTTTATATTCCACACATGAGTGACATCATCTGGTGTTTGTCTTCCTCAGTCTGTCTTATTTTGCTTAGCATAAATCCCTCTAGGTCCTTCCATGTTATTGCAAATGGGATGAATTTGTCTTTTTTCTGGCTGAGTAGTATTCCATTGTATAAATACCACATCTTCTTTATCCAATCATTGGTTGATGGGCACTTGGGTTGCTTCCATGTCTTAGCTATTGTGAATAGTGCTGCAGTGAATACGGGTGCATATGTTACTTTGGATTGTTGATTTCAAATTGTTTGGGTAGGCACCCAGTAATGGGATAGCTGGGTCATATGGTAGTTCTATTTTCAGTTTTTCAGGAATCTCCATACTGTTTTCCATAGTGACTGCACCATTTTGCATTCCCATCAGCAGTGTGTGAGTGTTCACTTTCTCTAGATCCTCTCCAACACTTGTTATTTTTAGTCTTAATGATTATAGCCATTTTAACAGGCATAAGGTGGTATCTTAGTGTACTTTTGATTTGCATTTCCCTGATGTTGAACATCTTTTCGTGTATTTATTGGCCATCAGTATATCTTCTTTGGAAAAATGTTTGTTCATCTCCTCTGCCCACTTTTTGATTGGGTTGTTTCCTTTCTTATCATTCAGCTGTATGAGTTCCTTATATGATATGGGGATTAACCCCTTGTCAGATATATGATTTGCAAATGTTTTCTCCCAATTGGTGGGTTATCTCTTTGTTTTGATCCTAGTTTCTTTTGTCTTGCAGAAGCTCTTTAGTCTGATCAATTCCCATTTGTTTATTTTTTCTTTTGTTTCCTTTTCTGAGGGGACATGGTATTTGAAAATATCCTTTTTAGTTTGATGTCAGAGAGTGAACTGCCAATATAATCTTCCAGGAGTTTTATAGTTTGAGGATATACCTTCAAGTCTTGGATCCATTTTGAGGTTATTTTTGTCTCTGGTGTGAGATAGTGGTCTACCTTCATTTTTTGAGTGTGGCTGTCCAGTTTTCCCAACAGCATTTATTGAAGAGACTTTCATTTCTCCATTGTATATTCTTGGCAGCTTTGTTGAAGATTAGCTGTCCGTAGATGTGTGGTTTTATTTCTGGGCCTTTAGTTCTGTAACATTGCTCTGTGTGCCTATTTTTGTATCAGTTCCATGCCATTTTGGTCACTAGGGCTTTGTAATACACTTTGAAGTCAGAGATTATGATATCGCCAGATTTGTTCTAAAAGGAAGGGTTTTTATTTGGGGTTCTAGGAAGGAGAGGGGTAGCATATGGCCTTGTTAGTCGAAGCTTTGCTATCATCTTGTGTTTGGCCTTGAGACTGCTTGTAGAGAGAAGTGAGCCCATGACCTTGCTGGTCAGCAGCTTTCCCACCAACCTGTACCTCTTTGTGGGGAGGAGATAATGACTCCATGTGCTTGTCCTTGGTGGTCTCTGTCTCCATGGATGATAGTGGATTCTGGAGCCAGGAAGCCAGGGAATAAGCAGGGAATGAGTGTTTTGGTTTTAACCCCATATATGCTGGGTTTAATATAGGGAAACTGATATCAGGGTTGGTATCAACTTGGCAGAATGGTGTAGAACTAAGCACAACTCAATACAACTTCCTAGCTTGTGCCTCATTTTTCTTCTGCAAATGCCTATATCTTCTGTGATCTTTGACACTCTTCATGACAAAGGGCAAAGCTATAAGCATTGGTGCCAAAGAGAAAACTATAGTTATGGTAATGCACTTGTGGTAGATCAGGAGAGACTTTGGAGAGGTTATTTTCTTCAAGCAGTGTATGGAATAAAAAAAAAACAGGAAGAATGGGTAGAATAGAAATGGAAGGGCTTAGAATCATGAAATGTTTGGAATAAAAGATCATGAGGCACTTTAGATTTTCAAACTGGAAACAAAGCTGTGTTAAAAGTAAGATTAAATGAGCCAAAGTACTGTGGAGAATTTGAGGTCAGCATATACTAAGTCAGTCGATCCATGTGTTTTATCATAGTCAAGTAGAAAATATGGACAAAATAAGTCAAAGAATATGGAATATTTCTTGTTGTTTGGACTACTAAAATCCCCAAAATAATAATTATGTGAAACAATACAAATGACTTGTTTTTCTCCATTACTATTACCCAGGAAGTATAATATATATATATGTGCATCATTGTTTTTGAACAACTTTCCTTAGTAACTTCTCTATCTAAAATACACTCACACACACACAGATATGTACGAGATACATATGTAAACACAGATACATACACACGTGTGTACATATATTATGTGTATATATTTTACTTGTGTGTGGAATATGTGGGTGGAATCACAGATCAAATAGATGTGTAAGGATGCACAAAATTTTTAGATAGAGAAGATTTAAAATATTCCATATGAGATTAATTGACATTTGGGTAACATTGGAGAGGCTTTCCTATGGATGGGATAGGGGTAGAGTCAAAAACGTTCAGTGGGAATGATTCCCACACTCAGGCACAGGGAAGCAGTGAGACAATGATCCAAGGTGACTGGAATTTCTATCTCCAGCTCTGACACCATAACTTTTTAGACTGCTACCAGTGGAGTCCTGCTTGATTTTTTCCCTCTGAAAATCTTCTGCAATAATGACTTTTGACCTCTCAGGAAACTTAAAAGTTTCATGCTCTAAATTTTCTATAGACTATGGGTACTTTATTCATCTTAACAGATATATTTTCTGCTAGATTTAATGATATAATTGGTGATATCACCTCCAAGGGGGTAAACATTGTTGTTAGGAGCTGAGGAATATCTCAGGTATTACAATAGTTTTTGGCCCTAAAAAGGCTATCGTACATAGATAGAATATTATATCTGTGGTATTAAAGTTTTTGGTGGATGGAATGATGAGAAAAAATAATTAAAGTCTCTTTAAGGGCACTGATGATTAAAAACAGATTGAGAAACACTGAGTTAGACAACTCAGCAACAAAGGAAAGTATAAAACATTTTACATGGCAAGGTTTTCTTAGTTTCCACTGATGGTTTTCAGGATGTGCTACCCCAAAATACTGCACTTTGGTATATTGAGTATCTTAAGCTGGAAGAGTTTGAGAAAACGGCAAAAGCAAGGTCACTCTGACCTCCCCTTCCTCATCACTTTCCTCTGAAAGCATGAGAAAAACCTCCCATGTAAAGTTCCCCTCCCTGTACCAGAAAGAAGGGAGACATGCTTATTACCTTTTAAAGACAAGACAACAGGCCCAAAATGGTGTCACTTATGCTAGGCCCCAAGTCAACAAACCT
>NW_025804079.1:0-3600 GCF_021613505.1 Equus quagga
TGATATTGAACTTGAGGTGAGTTCACTTACCCATTGGACAGAAAACCAATCTCTGACACTTGGTGTAGTGAAAGAAAGTAGCAATTTTATTATTGCACAGTGCTCAGCAGGGAGACAGGGCAGCTAATGCTGAAATCCCAAACTCCCTGCAAAGCTAAAAGGAAAGTTTTTTATTATTGAGTTCATAATAGTTTACATCAATGTGACATTTCAGTTGTACATTGCTTCTTGACTGTCAGCACATCGGTGCTCCCCTTCACCCCCTGTCCCCCCTTAACCCCCTTCCCCTAGTAACCATTGAACTGTTTTATTTGTCCAAGTACTTGTTTATATTCCACACATGAGTGACATCATCTGGTGTTTGTCTTCCTCAGTCTGTCTTATTTTGCTTAGCATAAATCCCTCTAGGTCCTTCCATGTTATTGCAAATGGGATGAATTTGTCTTTTTTCTGGCTGAGTAGTATTCCATTGTATAAATACCACATCTTCTTTATCCAATCATTGGTTGATGGGCACTTGGGTTGCTTCCATGTCTTAGCTATTGTGAATAGTGCTGCAGTGAATACGGGTGCATATGTTACTTTGGATTGTTGATTTCAAATTGTTTGGGTAGGCACCCAGTAATGGGATAGCTGGGTCATATGGTAGTTCTATTTTCAGTTTTTCAGGAATCTCCATACTGTTTTCCATAGTGACTGCACCATTTTGCATTCCCATCAGCAGTGTGTGAGTGTTCACTTTCTCTAGATCCTCTCCAACACTTGTTATTTTTAGTCTTAATGATTATAGCCATTTTAACAGGCATAAGGTGGTATCTTAGTGTACTTTTGATTTGCATTTCCCTGATGTTGAACATCTTTTCGTGTATTTATTGGCCATCAGTATATCTTCTTTGGAAAAATGTTTGTTCATCTCCTCTGCCCACTTTTTGATTGGGTTGTTTCCTTTCTTATCATTCAGCTGTATGAGTTCCTTATATGATATGGGGATTAACCCCTTGTCAGATATATGATTTGCAAATGTTTTCTCCCAATTGGTGGGTTATCTCTTTGTTTTGATCCTAGTTTCTTTTGTCTTGCAGAAGCTCTTTAGTCTGATCAATTCCCATTTGTTTATTTTTTCTTTTGTTTCCTTTTCTGAGGGGACATGGTATTTGAAAATATCCTTTTTAGTTTGATGTCAGAGAGTGAACTGCCAATATAATCTTCCAGGAGTTTTATAGTTTGAGGATATACCTTCAAGTCTTGGATCCATTTTGAGGTTATTTTTGTCTCTGGTGTGAGATAGTGGTCTACCTTCATTTTTTGAGTGTGGCTGTCCAGTTTTCCCAACAGCATTTATTGAAGAGACTTTCATTTCTCCATTGTATATTCTTGGCAGCTTTGTTGAAGATTAGCTGTCCGTAGATGTGTGGTTTTATTTCTGGGCCTTTAGTTCTGTAACATTGCTCTGTGTGCCTATTTTTGTATCAGTTCCATGCCATTTTGGTCACTAGGGCTTTGTAATACACTTTGAAGTCAGAGATTATGATATCGCCAGATTTGTTCTAAAAGGAAGGGTTTTTATTTGGGGTTCTAGGAAGGAGAGGGGTAGCATATGGCCTTGTTAGTCGAAGCTTTGCTATCATCTTGTGTTTGGCCTTGAGACTGCTTGTAGAGAGAAGTGAGCCCATGACCTTGCTGGTCAGCAGCTTTCCCACCAACCTGTACCTCTTTGTGGGGAGGAGATAATGACTCCATGTGCTTGTCCTTGGTGGTCTCTGTCTCCATGGATGATAGTGGATTCTGGAGCCAGGAAGCCAGGGAATAAGCAGGGAATGAGTGTTTTGGTTTTAACCCCATATATGCTGGGTTTAATATAGGGAAACTGATATCAGGGTTGGTATCAACTTGGCAGAATGGTGTAGAACTAAGCACAACTCAATACAACTTCCTAGCTTGTGCCTCATTTTTCTTCTGCAAATGCCTATATCTTCTGTGATCTTTGACACTCTTCATGACAAAGGGCAAAGCTATAAGCATTGGTGCCAAAGAGAAAACTATAGTTATGGTAATGCACTTGTGGTAGATCAGGAGAGACTTTGGAGAGGTTATTTTCTTCAAGCAGTGTATGGAATAAAAAAAAAACAGGAAGAATGGGTAGAATAGAAATGGAAGGGCTTAGAATCATGAAATGTTTGGAATAAAAGATCATGAGGCACTTTAGATTTTCAAACTGGAAACAAAGCTGTGTTAAAAGTAAGATTAAATGAGCCAAAGTACTGTGGAGAATTTGAGGTCAGCATATACTAAGTCAGTCGATCCATGTGTTTTATCATAGTCAAGTAGAAAATATGGACAAAATAAGTCAAAGAATATGGAATATTTCTTGTTGTTTGGACTACTAAAATCCCCAAAATAATAATTATGTGAAACAATACAAATGACTTGTTTTTCTCCATTACTATTACCCAGGAAGTATAATATATATATATGTGCATCATTGTTTTTGAACAACTTTCCTTAGTAACTTCTCTATCTAAAATACACTCACACACACACAGATATGTACGAGATACATATGTAAACACAGATACATACACACGTGTGTACATATATTATGTGTATATATTTTACTTGTGTGTGGAATATGTGGGTGGAATCACAGATCAAATAGATGTGTAAGGATGCACAAAATTTTTAGATAGAGAAGATTTAAAATATTCCATATGAGATTAATTGACATTTGGGTAACATTGGAGAGGCTTTCCTATGGATGGGATAGGGGTAGAGTCAAAAACGTTCAGTGGGAATGATTCCCACACTCAGGCACAGGGAAGCAGTGAGACAATGATCCAAGGTGACTGGAATTTCTATCTCCAGCTCTGACACCATAACTTTTTAGACTGCTACCAGTGGAGTCCTGCTTGATTTTTTCCCTCTGAAAATCTTCTGCAATAATGACTTTTGACCTCTCAGGAAACTTAAAAGTTTCATGCTCTAAATTTTCTATAGACTATGGGTACTTTATTCATCTTAACAGATATATTTTCTGCTAGATTTAATGATATAATTGGTGATATCACCTCCAAGGGGGTAAACATTGTTGTTAGGAGCTGAGGAATATCTCAGGTATTACAATAGTTTTTGGCCCTAAAAAGGCTATCGTACATAGATAGAATATTATATCTGTGGTATTAAAGTTTTTGGTGGATGGAATGATGAGAAAAAATAATTAAAGTCTCTTTAAGGGCACTGATGATTAAAAACAGATTGAGAAACACTGAGTTAGACAACTCAGCAACAAAGGAAAGTATAAAACATTTTACATGGCAAGGTTTTCTTAGTTTCCACTGATGGTTTTCAGGATGTGCTACCCCAAAATACTGCACTTTGGTATATTGAGTATCTTAAGCTGGAAGAGTTTGAGAAAACGGCAAAAGCAAGGTCACTCTGACCTCCCCTTCCTCATCACTTTCCTCTGAAAGCATGAGAAAAACCTCCCATGTAAAGTTCCCCTCCCTGTACCAGAAAGAAGGGAGACATGCTTATTACCTTTTAAAGACAAGACAACAGGCCCAAAATGGTGTCACTTATGCTAGGCCCCAAGTCAACAAACCT
>NW_025804080.1:0-6700 GCF_021613505.1 Equus quagga
GGGGCATTCTCCATGTAATGAATATTTCCTAAATACTGTTACTTGGTGATTCTGCGGCTCTCTTTGGGCCTCGAGGCTTTGGCAGGAGCGTAGGAACTTGTGTCTGGAGAAGAATCAGTGGGTGGGCCATGGCAGGACTTATCTTTCCTGTCATTGGGATTAGAGGCAGTACCAGCAGTGAAGAGTGAAGACTCTAACCCTCATTTCCTGGCTTCAGAATCAGTTCTGCTCCTTTCTAGAATATAATTTGCTTAACACATATCTGCCTCAGTTTCCTTTTCCGTAAGACAACGATAAGAAGAGTGGCCACTTCTTATCACTGTGATTGGGGATAAATGAATAAGTAAATGTAAACAGCATAGAACACCTGGCTCATAGTAAGTGCTCCCTTATATATACTGTCAGCATTATTAGTATCAATGTTTCTCTTCAGTTGCACTAGAGATGGATGGAACCAATGACAGTACCCGGAGAAATTTCATCCTTTTGGGGTTTTCTGATAACCCAATCTGGAGAGGATCCTCTCTGTGGTCATCTTGATTTCATATCTCCTGACCCTTGTGGGCAATAGAACCATCATCCTGGTGTCCCAGCTGGACTTCCACCCCCACATTCCCATGTATTTCTTCCTCGCCCACCTCTCCTTCCTGGACCTCAGTTTTACCACCAGCTCCATCCCCCAGCTGCTCTCAAACCTGAGAGGAGGTGACAAGACCATCAGCTACACTGGCTGTGCTATCCATCTCTTCCTATTCCTGGGTCTGGGTGGTGTGGAGTGTCTGCTCCTGGCTGTCATGGCATATGACAGCTTTGTTACAGTCTGCAAGCCCCTTCACTCCATGGTGATCATGAATCCATGGCCTTGGTGTCGGTGGCCCAGTGCTGTGGGATGGCCAAATCCTTGGCCCTGTCCCCAGTCATACTGCTCTTACCACACTATGGGAACCACCACGTGGACCACTTCCTGGTTGACATGCCCACTCTAATCAGGATGGCCTGTGTCAATACAGCTGCCATTAAGGGCATTGCCTTTGTCCTAGAAGTAAGCATTGTGCTGTCACCTCTGGTATTTATCCTGGTCTCCTATGGCTACATTGTGAGGGCAGTGCTACAAATTCAGTGTCAGGGAGGCAAAAGGCCTTCAGCACCTCTGGCTCCCATCTCACGGTGGTCTCACTTTTCTATGGAAACATAATCTACATGTACACGCAACCTGGGAACAGCTCTTCCCAAGACCAGGGCAAGTTCCTCACCCTCTTCTACAACATCATCATCCCCCTGCTGAACCCCCTGATCTACACCCTCGGAAACAAAGAGGTGAAGGGGGCACTGAGGAGGCTGCTGCTGGGTGACAGAGAGGTAGGAAAGAAGTAAGGGCAAAGGGGAGAGACGGGCCTCACCAACTAGTTGTCACTTCCATCAGGGATTAGTGATGGCATCTGGAGCTGTTGGATCAGATCTGGGCTTGAGCTAGGCTTCCAAATTTACATCTTTACCCAGACTACAGTAAGACTGTTTCAGTTACAATGTTAAGTGTTCTGATGAGTGAACTGTACAAAACGCATCATCCAAAACTCCTTTATATGATCTGTAAAGCAGGCCAAAAGGACAAAGCAAGATAAGTGTGTAGTTATAAAGATAAGTTCCATAGCATATACCAGAGTGCCAAGGAGGAAACTACTTTTCTCCATCAGACTTTTGTTTCTGTAGCTGTTTGTTTTCAATTCACTAACAACTTTCTGAGTTCTTTAGTCAGAATGATCACAATCAACCACATCTCTTGGCTGACAGCCATCAAACAGGGGAATTCAGCACAGTTGGCTAATTTCTATTTCCTAAATTCCCATCAAAAGCCTTTAATTAAATTATGGAATTTTTTCTACCTTTGTTCCCAAAATTTGACATTTTCCATAAAGTTTGATGAAGATTCTGATAAACCAAGAAGTTAACCTAAACAATGATGCATGTGTAATTTAAACTTTAGAGAATTATTTCTAGGTTTTTTTTTTTTTTTATTAATGAGAAGGACCTAGTGTTTATTAAGTTCCTGCTATGAGTCGAGTGCTTGTAATTCATATAACACTTTCTGTGTTTGTGGGAGGTGACCATGATTTTCATTGTCCCTATTTTACCCATGTGGTACTTGAGGCTTGGAGGTTAAATCACTCACTCATATAGAACTGAACCAGAGGTTTACTCCAAGTTCTGTGACTGTCATTTCCTGCTGTTTCTATTGCTACATGAATTTCTAAAGAGCAAAAATCAAAAAGTGTTTAACGAGTAGCGTCAAAGACTCTTTAGAGCTAAAGAGCATGACTGGCTTCCGTTCCTTAAATAATCCAGACCAGGGTGTATGGGAGGAAAATGGTTCCCTGGAACCTCATAAGGTTCCTGTATGGATTTGAAGTTTTAACTGATATAAATTAGCAGAGCAAAGCATGCACATTTATTTAATTCAAATTTTATGTGACACAGGGGCCTTATATTAAAGATGCAAAGAAATGATTTTTATGATGGATTTGATGAAGAGTTGACAGTGGTGGAGGAATATGATAGGACAAAGGAGGTATGAGCTAAATGTGATAAACTGGACAATCATAGCAGGGCCTGTTTGTCCAGGTTCTGCTCCACATCCCTCCATCTTGACAATAATGTTGGTCCTTCCCTGCAGGTGTGGGGGCAGCTTTCACATGAAAGTCTGTCCACCTGCTGTAAAAGAAAGTCAGAAAGTCTTTCCCATACCTGCTAGTTTGCACATGTCTTTAGATCAAAATAGTCAATATGCCAAAGTGCCATATTTTGAAGTAGCTCATCATGAACCCTGCCAAGGGCTTCTCTCAGTTATGTAAAACTTAATTATCTGGGATAATTATTAAAATGCATATTCTTATTCAGTAGGTCTTTGGAGGGGTCAGAGACTCTGTATTTCTGCACACTTCCCAGGTGATGCCCTTACTGACTCTGCTGGCCCTTAGACCCTACTTTAAGGATATTGGAAATAGATTGCCCATGACTCTCATTGCAGGCATGCAGAGGTTGGATACATTCTGGAATAAGTGAAGATTGGATTCATAGACTAAATGAAATGGGGAGGAAATAATGTGAAGAGCCAGGCCAGGGTGGTGGGATCCTCATTCCTCTGCCATCATATTGATTCTCTGCCCCCTCGGCTGCAGAGCCTCTTTTCCAAGGTGGACTGTATTGCACCCCTTCCTTTTCTAACCTCCTCACTCTCTCACATCACTTCACCTTCAAGGGGACCATCCCCAGTGGGATAATTTAAGTGTAAGCAAAACAGGGTCTACTGGAAGATGGATTCCTATGCTTCAAGGGGCCCTGGTCTAAATACTCAAAACTGCTTTTTTTAAGAAACAGTGACACTGATGGGCTGGTGCTGAATAGGAGAAACAGAGTTATCTGCCTGGCAGTCAGGGTTTACTTCCAAGATTTATAAAACTCCAAAATACCACCTTGGTACCAAAACAACAAAGAGGGAAATATAATAAAGAATTAGGGTGGGGCTCCCAGGACTTCTCCATGCTTACGTTCAAAAGAACTTACTAGTCATCCTGTGCAAATCAGCAGAGTAGCCCCATGGGCTCTGAGGTCACAGTTTGCCAGCATTCCTGCCTCTGGGAAAAAGTCCTGGAGAGGACAAAGGAGGGTTCCATAACTCTGGTGAATACAGGGAGTTAGTGTGCACAGTGGTGATGGATTTTTACTGTGTTTAGTCTGCTAAAGAACAAAACTCAAGAGAATAAACTTTAAAGACTGCATTGGCTTTATTCGGTAACTCATGAATCATGCAAGATTCGATCTAGCAGATTGAAAGAAGCTATGACGAGATGTACAAAATGAAACAGTTTTATAGGTGAAGGAAGAAGGAGTCAGGAAGTCACACTAAGAAAAGGAAGATTGGTTATTGCAAGGTTGATTTCCTTACAAGGGTTGGCAGGGGGTTCTCGGGCAGATTACCTAGCTGGTGCTGATCAGGTGATTTCTGATTGTCTGGTGTAAGATTCCATTTCTGGGAAAGCTGAGGCTGTAACTAAGTTGTCTCATTTTGGTGATGTGGGACTCAGCATAAGTGACTCCATTGAGTCTTACTGTTTTGTTTTTAACAACTCTGGTCATCTTATGATGTGGGGTCACCAATAAAGACAGTTGCTGTGGAATTGGGTAAGAAACTCAACTCAATGGGTCTAAGCCAGAGAAAAGTTGATTTTACTGAGCCCTAGGCTCCCAGAAAACATCAACAGGTGAGAAATCTCCACCACACTTTTGTGCCCCAGGAAAGGGCTGACTTTGAAGAATAACTCTTCCCCACATGACTCAGATAAGTCCCCTCTCTCCTGTTCCTCAGGCTCATAACTCTCCTGTTTGGCTGCTCTGTAAATCCCCAGGCTTATTCCTTTTCTAGAAAATATTCCTCTTGTTGTAATAAACTTCTTCACCCAAGATGGAGCCATTTCTTCCCAGAGTGCCATATCAGCAAACCGAACTTTGCTGTTCCTGTAAATGCTCTGTCAACCAGAAACACAGTACATCCAGTCTGCCAATCCCCAAATGCCAACCACACTCTGCCCTGCATTCTGGTTTCATTGTTCCTCGATCTTTCTAAATAAGGTCAGATATGCAACCTCAGCCCAACATGCACTGCTTCTGCAGTGCTGCCTCTAATGCTTTATGAAATTTGCTGTTGCCCAAACAACCCTAGGAAGAGCACTTCACCGCTTCTGAGGCACAGGGGTCCCCCAATCTATGGACTGTTTTCCCATTAAAAAAGCGCATCAAACTCATTACTAAACTGTTTTACTTTTGCCATTTGACACACATTAAGGAACAACTCTCTATTGCAATAGCCTAGAAAAAGTCATCTCCTGAATTTCCAGTGCATTTGGTTTCACAGTAATTTTTTCTACATCATGTTAAAACATTAAGATTAAAATTGTGTCAAACTGTGAGGCAGAACAGAATAGAATGGAATTGTCCTTTCTTTTAGGTGCGTGATTTTCTCTTCCAATCATTGCTTGATAACTGCCACTTTTTCTTCCTCTCTTAATTCTCTGTGTGTTCCTCTTCCTTGAACAGCCACCAAGTTTAATTTATTGTCTTATCTTTCCTTTCTCTTCTTCTTGTTAATCTCCCTTTATACTGCTCTAATCAGGTCTTTTCTTTTTTATTTTTTACTACAGCCATGGATGCCTCTTCTACAAATGCCACTTCTATCATGCACATTAAGAGGTAATTTTCAGAAAAAGGTAAAATTATGAACTCATACAATATAAAAGCAGACTCATGTTCAAGGATTTGTTTTACCCTTAGGATCTGAGGCAATAGGGCAGGTGCTATAGCCAGCTTAATGGAAAAGTCAAACCAGTATAAATTTACTGAATAAAGTGATATTGAGCTGAATTTGATGCGGGGTCGGTGAGCCGAGGAGTCAAAAGAAAGATTTCTTAGACTCTCAAGATCTGGCAGTAGTGCTCTTTTATTTAGAGAATAGTGTGGAACAGCATGGGGACAGGACCCATGGGCAGGCAGAGCTCCTGCTGCTGCCCCCGCTGGCATGGGGACAGGACCCATGGGCAGGCAGAGCTGGTGTGTGTGGACAAGACCCACGGGCAGTCAGAGCTCCTGCTGCTGCCGCATGGGGACAGGACCCATGGGCAGTCAGAGCTGGTGCGTGGGGACAGGACCCACGGGCAGTCAGAGCTCCTGCTGCTGCCCCCGCTGGCATGGGGACAGGTCCCATGGGCAGGCAGAGCTAGTGTGTGGGGACAAGACCCACAGGCAGTCAGAGCTCCTGCTGCTGCCCTGAGTTGAGGGTTAGGGCTAATTTTATAAGGCATGGGTACGTGACTTATTTTTACTGGAAAAAAAAAGAAAAGATGATGTAAAAAGTCATTAAATGATTTCAGTGCAGATGGGGTCTGGTTATTGTGCGGTCATATAACTTTAGATACGAATCTGGCCATATAGATCGGCATGCAGGTGAGGATGCCCCGGGCTTCTCTCCCTGTGGTTGTCCTAATTCATACCATAAAAAAAGTCCACTGGGTCATATAGTTTGGCATGTAGGCCAGGTCACCTTGGGCTTCTCTAGCTGGGGCAGCCTTAATCCACATCAAATTGCAAATGAAGCAAAACTGGTTTTCCACTGGGAGGAAGAAAGTCAATTAACAGTCTACTAAACATGGCACAATTTGCATATCTATCAGTAGCCTACAACTTACAAGAAGTGCGAAATAGCTCAAACCCCAGGAAAGAGGACTAGAATCTGATAGCCAGAGGGTGTGCCATCAATAATGCATAGCTTTCTATCGAAACACAAGGGTTTTATTCTACATTAGTAATAATAGCATGTTTGGGATGCTTGGTATGTGTCTGCCACTCTTAGACTTTCACCTGTATTTACTCATTGAATCTTCAAGAAGGATATCATGGTGTGAAATATCACATATATTTTACATTTGAGAAAGTTAAGTCTCAGAGATTTTAATATTCAGTTCCAGGGAGAGTGGGAATGCAATAGTGTAGCTGCTTGGCTGTACTACTTATGTGAGGCCCTGAGCAGTCTGATGGGTTTCAGGAAATGCTACCTCAAAATATGGCATTGGCATATCCAATAGTTGAAACTTGAGCAGTTTGAGAGAACAGCCTTCCACCCACCATCTCCACTGAAACAGGTCATGAAGCC
>NW_025804081.1:0-6700 GCF_021613505.1 Equus quagga
GGCTTCATGACCTGTTTCAGTGGAGATGGTGGGTGGAAGGCTGTTCTCTCAAACTGCTCAAGTTTCAACTATTGGATATGCCAATGCCATATTTTGAGGTAGCATTTCCTGAAACCCATCAGACTGCTCAGGGCCTCACATAAGTAGTACAGCCAAGCAGCTACACTATTGCATTCCCACTCTCCCTGGAACTGAATATTAAAATCTCTGAGACTTAACTTTCTCAAATGTAAAATATATGTGATATTTCACACCATGATATCCTTCTTGAAGATTCAATGAGTAAATACAGGTGAAAGTCTAAGAGTGGCAGACACATACCAAGCATCCCAAACATGCTATTATTACTAATGTAGAATAAAACCCTTGTGTTTCGATAGAAAGCTATGCATTATTGATGGCACACCCTCTGGCTATCAGATTCTAGTCCTCTTTCCTGGGGTTTGAGCTATTTCGCACTTCTTGTAAGTTGTAGGCTACTGATAGATATGCAAATTGTGCCATGTTTAGTAGACTGTTAATTGACTTTCTTCCTCCCAGTGGAAAACCAGTTTTGCTTCATTTGCAATTTGATGTGGATTAAGGCTGCCCCAGCTAGAGAAGCCCAAGGTGACCTGGCCTACATGCCAAACTATATGACCCAGTGGACTTTTTTTATGGTATGAATTAGGACAACCACAGGGAGAGAAGCCCGGGGCATCCTCACCTGCATGCCGATCTATATGGCCAGATTCGTATCTAAAGTTATATGACCGCACAATAACCAGACCCCATCTGCACTGAAATCATTTAATGACTTTTTACATCATCTTTTCTTTTTTTTTCCAGTAAAAATAAGTCACGTACCCATGCCTTATAAAATTAGCCCTAACCCTCAACTCAGGGCAGCAGCAGGAGCTCTGACTGCCTGTGGGTCTTGTCCCCACACACTAGCTCTGCCTGCCCATGGGACCTGTCCCCATGCCAGCGGGGGCAGCAGCAGGAGCTCTGACTGCCCGTGGGTCCTGTCCCCACGCACCAGCTCTGACTGCCCATGGGTCCTGTCCCCATGCGGCAGCAGCAGGAGCTCTGACTGCCCGTGGGTCTTGTCCACACACACCAGCTCTGCCTGCCCATGGGTCCTGTCCCCATGCCAGCGGGGGCAGCAGCAGGAGCTCTGCCTGCCCATGGGTCCTGTCCCCATGCTGTTCCACACTATTCTCTAAATAAAAGAGCACTACTGCCAGATCTTGAGAGTCTAAGAAATCTTTCTTTTGACTCCTCGGCTCACCGACCCCGCATCAAATTCAGCTCAATATCACTTTATTCAGTAAATTTATACTGGTTTGACTTTTCCATTAAGCTGGCTATAGCACCTGCCCTATTGCCTCAGATCCTAAGGGTAAAACAAATCCTTGAACATGAGTCTGCTTTTATATTGTATGAGTTCATAATTTTACCTTTTTCTGAAAATTACCTCTTAATGTGCATGATAGAAGTGGCATTTGTAGAAGAGGCATCCATGGCTGTAGTAAAAAATAAAAAAGAAAAGACCTGATTAGAGCAGTATAAAGGGAGATTAACAAGAAGAAGAGAAAGGAAAGATAAGACAATAAATTAAACTTGGTGGCTGTTCAAGGAAGAGGAACACACAGAGAATTAAGAGAGGAAGAAAAAGTGGCAGTTATCAAGCAATGATTGGAAGAGAAAATCACGCACCTAAAAGAAAGGACAATTCCATTCTATTCTGTTCTGCCTCACAGTTTGACACAATTTTAATCTTAATGTTTTAACATGATGTAGAAAAAATTACTGTGAAACCAAATGCACTGGAAATTCAGGAGATGACTTTTTCTAGGCTATTGCAATAGAGAGTTGTTCCTTAATGTGTGTCAAATGGCAAAAGTAAAACAGTTTAGTAATGAGTTTGATGCGCTTTTTTAATGGGAAAACAGTCCATAGATTGGGGGACCCCTGTGCCTCAGAAGCGGTGAAGTGCTCTTCCTAGGGTTGTTTGGGCAACAGCAAATTTCATAAAGCATTAGAGGCAGCACTGCAGAAGCAGTGCATGTTGGGCTGAGGTTGCATATCTGACCTTATTTAGAAAGATCGAGGAACAATGAAACCAGAATGCAGGGCAGAGTGTGGTTGGCATTTGGGGATTGGCAGACTGGATGTACTGTGTTTCTGGTTGACAGAGCATTTACAGGAACAGCAAAGTTCGGTTTGCTGATATGGCACTCTGGGAAGAAATGGCTCCATCTTGGGTGAAGAAGTTTATTACAACAAGAGGAATATTTTCTAGAAAAGGAATAAGCCTGGGGATTTACAGAGCAGCCAAACAGGAGAGTTATGAGCCTGAGGAACAGGAGAGAGGGGACTTATCTGAGTCATGTGGGGAAGAGTTATTCTTCAAAGTCAGCCCTTTCCTGGGGCACAAAAGTGTGGTGGAGATTTCTCACCTGTTGATGTTTTCTGGGAGCCTAGGGCTCAGTAAAATCAACTTTTCTCTGGCTTAGACCCATTGAGTTGAGTTTCTTACCCAATTCCACAGCAACTGTCTTTATTGGTGACCCCACATCATAAGATGACCAGAGTTGTTAAAAACAAAACAGTAAGACTCAATGGAGTCACTTATGCTGAGTCCCACATCACCAAAATGAGACAACTTAGTTACAGCCTCAGCTTTCCCAGAAATGGAATCTTACACCAGACAATCAGAAATCACCTGATCAGCACCAGCTAGGTAATCTGCCCGAGAACCCCCTGCCAACCCTTGTAAGGAAATCAACCTTGCAATAACCAATCTTCCTTTTCTTAGTGTGACTTCCTGACTCCTTCTTCCTTCACCTATAAAACTGTTTCATTTTGTACATCTCGTCATAGCTTCTTTCAATCTGCTAGATCGAATCTTGCATGATTCATGAGTTACCGAATAAAGCCAATGCAGTCTTTAAAGTTTATTCTCTTGAGTTTTGTTCTTTAGCAGACTAAACACAGTAAAAATCCATCACCACTGTGCACACTAACTCCCTGTATTCACCAGAGTTATGGAACCCTCCTTTGTCCTCTCCAGGACTTTTTCCCAGAGGCAGGAATGCTGGCAAACTGTGACCTCAGAGCCCATGGGGCTACTCTGCTGATTTGCACAGGATGACTAGTAAGTTCTTTTGAACGTAAGCATGGAGAAGTCCTGGGAGCCCCACCCTAATTCTTTATTATATTTCCCTCTTTGTTGTTTTGGTACCAAGGTGGTATTTTGGAGTTTTATAAATCTTGGAAGTAAACCCTGACTGCCAGGCAGATAACTCTGTTTCTCCTATTCAGCACCAGCCCATCAGTGTCACTGTTTCTTAAAAAAAGCAGTTTTGAGTATTTAGACCAGGGCCCCTTGAAGCATAGGAATCCATCTTCCAGTAGACCCTGTTTTGCTTACACTTAAATTATCCCACTGGGGATGGTCCCCTTGAAGGTGAAGTGATGTGAGAGAGTGAGGAGGTTAGAAAAGGAAGGGGTGCAATACAGTCCACCTTGGAAAAGAGGCTCTGCAGCCGAGGGGGCAGAGAATCAATATGATGGCAGAGGAATGAGGATCCCACCACCCTGGCCTGGCTCTTCACATTATTTCCTCCCCATTTCATTTAGTCTATGAATCCAATCTTCACTTATTCCAGAATGTATCCAACCTCTGCATGCCTGCAATGAGAGTCATGGGCAATCTATTTCCAATATCCTTAAAGTAGGGTCTAAGGGCCAGCAGAGTCAGTAAGGGCATCACCTGGGAAGTGTGCAGAAATACAGAGTCTCTGACCCCTCCAAAGACCTACTGAATAAGAATATGCATTTTAATAATTATCCCAGATAATTAAGTTTTACATAACTGAGAGAAGCCCTTGGCAGGGTTCATGATGAGCTACTTCAAAATATGGCACTTTGGCATATTGACTATTTTGATCTAAAGACATGTGCAAACTAGCAGGTATGGGAAAGACTTTCTGACTTTCTTTTACAGCAGGTGGACAGACTTTCATGTGAAAGCTGCCCCCACACCTGCAGGGAAGGACCAACATTATTGTCAAGATGGAGGGATGTGGAGCAGAACCTGGACAAACAGGCCCTGCTATGATTGTCCAGTTTATCACATTTAGCTCATACCTCCTTTGTCCTATCATATTCCTCCACCACTGTCAACTCTTCATCAAATCCATCATAAAAATCATTTCTTTGCATCTTTAATATAAGGCCCCTGTGTCACATAAAATTTGAATTAAATAAATGTGCATGCTTTGCTCTGCTAATTTATATCAGTTAAAACTTCAAATCCATACAGGAACCTTATGAGGTTCCAGGGAACCATTTTCCTCCCATACACCCTGGTCTGGATTATTTAAGGAACGGAAGCCAGTCATGCTCTTTAGCTCTAAAGAGTCTTTGACGCTACTCGTTAAACACTTTTTGATTTTTGCTCTTTAGAAATTCATGTAGCAATAGAAACAGCAGGAAATGACAGTCACAGAACTTGGAGTAAACCTCTGGTTCAGTTCTATATGAGTGAGTGATTTAACCTCCAAGCCTCAAGTACCACATGGGTAAAATAGGGACAATGAAAATCATGGTCACCTCCCACAAACACAGAAAGTGTTATATGAATTACAAGCACTCGACTCATAGCAGGAACTTAATAAACACTAGGTCCTTCTCATTAATAAAAAAAAAAAAAAACCTAGAAATAATTCTCTAAAGTTTAAATTACACATGCATCATTGTTTAGGTTAACTTCTTGGTTTATCAGAATCTTCATCAAACTTTATGGAAAATGTCAAATTTTGGGAACAAAGGTAGAAAAAATTCCATAATTTAATTAAAGGCTTTTGATGGGAATTTAGGAAATAGAAATTAGCCAACTGTGCTGAATTCCCCTGTTTGATGGCTGTCAGCCAAGAGATGTGGTTGATTGTGATCATTCTGACTAAAGAACTCAGAAAGTTGTTAGTGAATTGAAAACAAACAGCTACAGAAACAAAAGTCTGATGGAGAAAAGTAGTTTCCTCCTTGGCACTCTGGTATATGCTATGGAACTTATCTTTATAACTACACACTTATCTTGCTTTGTCCTTTTGGCCTGCTTTACAGATCATATAAAGGAGTTTTGGATGATGCGTTTTGTACAGTTCACTCATCAGAACACTTAACATTGTAACTGAAACAGTCTTACTGTAGTCTGGGTAAAGATGTAAATTTGGAAGCCTAGCTCAAGCCCAGATCTGATCCAACAGCTCCAGATGCCATCACTAATCCCTGATGGAAGTGACAACTAGTTGGTGAGGCCCGTCTCTCCCCTTTGCCCTTACTTCTTTCCTACCTCTCTGTCACCCAGCAGCAGCCTCCTCAGTGCCCCCTTCACCTCTTTGTTTCCGAGGGTGTAGATCAGGGGGTTCAGCAGGGGGATGATGATGTTGTAGAAGAGGGTGAGGAACTTGCCCTGGTCTTGGGAAGAGCTGTTCCCAGGTTGCGTGTACATGTAGATTATGTTTCCATAGAAAAGTGAGACCACCGTGAGATGGGAGCCAGAGGTGCTGAAGGCCTTTTGCCTCCCTGACACTGAATTTGTAGCACTGCCCTCACAATGTAGCCATAGGAGACCAGGATAAATACCAGAGGTGACAGCACAATGCTTACTTCTAGGACAAAGGCAATGCCCTTAATGGCAGCTGTATTGACACAGGCCATCCTGATTAGAGTGGGCATGTCAACCAGGAAGTGGTCCACGTGGTGGTTCCCATAGTGTGGTAAGAGCAGTATGACTGGGGACAGGGCCAAGGATTTGGCCATCCCACAGCACTGGGCCACCGACACCAAGGCCATGGATTCATGATCACCATGGAGTGAAGGGGCTTGCAGACTGTAACAAAGCTGTCATATGCCATGACAGCCAGGAGCAGACACTCCACACCACCCAGACCCAGGAATAGGAAGAGATGGATAGCACAGCCAGTGTAGCTGATGGTCTTGTCACCTCCTCTCAGGTTTGAGAGCAGCTGGGGGATGGAGCTGGTGGTAAAACTGAGGTCCAGGAAGGAGAGGTGGGCGAGGAAGAAATACATGGGAATGTGGGGGTGGAAGTCCAGCTGGGACACCAGGATGATGGTTCTATTGCCCACAAGGGTCAGGAGATATGAAATCAAGATGACCACAGAGAGGATCCTCTCCAGATTGGGTTATCAGAAAACCCCAAAAGGATGAAATTTCTCCGGGTACTGTCATTGGTTCCATCCATCTCTAGTGCAACTGAAGAGAAACATTGATACTAATAATGCTGACAGTATATATAAGGGAGCACTTACTATGAGCCAGGTGTTCTATGCTGTTTACATTTACTTATTCATTTATCCCCAATCACAGTGATAAGAAGTGGCCACTCTTCTTATCGTTGTCTTACGGAAAAGGAAACTGAGGCAGATATGTGTTAAGCAAATTATATTCTAGAAAGGAGCAGAACTGATTCTGAAGCCAGGAAATGAGGGTTAGAGTCTTCACTCTTCACTGCTGGTACTGCCTCTAATCCCAATGACAGGAAAGATAAGTCCTGCCATGGCCCACCCACTGATTCTTCTCCAGACACAAGTTCCTACGCTCCTGCCAAAGCCTCGAGGCCCAAAGAGAGCCGCAGAATCACCAAGTAACAGTATTTAGGAAATATTCATTACATGGAGAATGCCCC
>NW_025804082.1:0-6700 GCF_021613505.1 Equus quagga
GGCTTCATGACCTGTTTCAGTGGAGATGGTGGGTGGAAGGCTGTTCTCTCAAACTGCTCAAGTTTCAACTATTGGATATGCCAATGCCATATTTTGAGGTAGCATTTCCTGAAACCCATCAGACTGCTCAGGGCCTCACATAAGTAGTACAGCCAAGCAGCTACACTATTGCATTCCCACTCTCCCTGGAACTGAATATTAAAATCTCTGAGACTTAACTTTCTCAAATGTAAAATATATGTGATATTTCACACCATGATATCCTTCTTGAAGATTCAATGAGTAAATACAGGTGAAAGTCTAAGAGTGGCAGACACATACCAAGCATCCCAAACATGCTATTATTACTAATGTAGAATAAAACCCTTGTGTTTCGATAGAAAGCTATGCATTATTGATGGCACACCCTCTGGCTATCAGATTCTAGTCCTCTTTCCTGGGGTTTGAGCTATTTCGCACTTCTTGTAAGTTGTAGGCTACTGATAGATATGCAAATTGTGCCATGTTTAGTAGACTGTTAATTGACTTTCTTCCTCCCAGTGGAAAACCAGTTTTGCTTCATTTGCAATTTGATGTGGATTAAGGCTGCCCCAGCTAGAGAAGCCCAAGGTGACCTGGCCTACATGCCAAACTATATGACCCAGTGGACTTTTTTTATGGTATGAATTAGGACAACCACAGGGAGAGAAGCCCGGGGCATCCTCACCTGCATGCCGATCTATATGGCCAGATTCGTATCTAAAGTTATATGACCGCACAATAACCAGACCCCATCTGCACTGAAATCATTTAATGACTTTTTACATCATCTTTTCTTTTTTTTTCCAGTAAAAATAAGTCACGTACCCATGCCTTATAAAATTAGCCCTAACCCTCAACTCAGGGCAGCAGCAGGAGCTCTGACTGCCTGTGGGTCTTGTCCCCACACACTAGCTCTGCCTGCCCATGGGACCTGTCCCCATGCCAGCGGGGGCAGCAGCAGGAGCTCTGACTGCCCGTGGGTCCTGTCCCCACGCACCAGCTCTGACTGCCCATGGGTCCTGTCCCCATGCGGCAGCAGCAGGAGCTCTGACTGCCCGTGGGTCTTGTCCACACACACCAGCTCTGCCTGCCCATGGGTCCTGTCCCCATGCCAGCGGGGGCAGCAGCAGGAGCTCTGCCTGCCCATGGGTCCTGTCCCCATGCTGTTCCACACTATTCTCTAAATAAAAGAGCACTACTGCCAGATCTTGAGAGTCTAAGAAATCTTTCTTTTGACTCCTCGGCTCACCGACCCCGCATCAAATTCAGCTCAATATCACTTTATTCAGTAAATTTATACTGGTTTGACTTTTCCATTAAGCTGGCTATAGCACCTGCCCTATTGCCTCAGATCCTAAGGGTAAAACAAATCCTTGAACATGAGTCTGCTTTTATATTGTATGAGTTCATAATTTTACCTTTTTCTGAAAATTACCTCTTAATGTGCATGATAGAAGTGGCATTTGTAGAAGAGGCATCCATGGCTGTAGTAAAAAATAAAAAAGAAAAGACCTGATTAGAGCAGTATAAAGGGAGATTAACAAGAAGAAGAGAAAGGAAAGATAAGACAATAAATTAAACTTGGTGGCTGTTCAAGGAAGAGGAACACACAGAGAATTAAGAGAGGAAGAAAAAGTGGCAGTTATCAAGCAATGATTGGAAGAGAAAATCACGCACCTAAAAGAAAGGACAATTCCATTCTATTCTGTTCTGCCTCACAGTTTGACACAATTTTAATCTTAATGTTTTAACATGATGTAGAAAAAATTACTGTGAAACCAAATGCACTGGAAATTCAGGAGATGACTTTTTCTAGGCTATTGCAATAGAGAGTTGTTCCTTAATGTGTGTCAAATGGCAAAAGTAAAACAGTTTAGTAATGAGTTTGATGCGCTTTTTTAATGGGAAAACAGTCCATAGATTGGGGGACCCCTGTGCCTCAGAAGCGGTGAAGTGCTCTTCCTAGGGTTGTTTGGGCAACAGCAAATTTCATAAAGCATTAGAGGCAGCACTGCAGAAGCAGTGCATGTTGGGCTGAGGTTGCATATCTGACCTTATTTAGAAAGATCGAGGAACAATGAAACCAGAATGCAGGGCAGAGTGTGGTTGGCATTTGGGGATTGGCAGACTGGATGTACTGTGTTTCTGGTTGACAGAGCATTTACAGGAACAGCAAAGTTCGGTTTGCTGATATGGCACTCTGGGAAGAAATGGCTCCATCTTGGGTGAAGAAGTTTATTACAACAAGAGGAATATTTTCTAGAAAAGGAATAAGCCTGGGGATTTACAGAGCAGCCAAACAGGAGAGTTATGAGCCTGAGGAACAGGAGAGAGGGGACTTATCTGAGTCATGTGGGGAAGAGTTATTCTTCAAAGTCAGCCCTTTCCTGGGGCACAAAAGTGTGGTGGAGATTTCTCACCTGTTGATGTTTTCTGGGAGCCTAGGGCTCAGTAAAATCAACTTTTCTCTGGCTTAGACCCATTGAGTTGAGTTTCTTACCCAATTCCACAGCAACTGTCTTTATTGGTGACCCCACATCATAAGATGACCAGAGTTGTTAAAAACAAAACAGTAAGACTCAATGGAGTCACTTATGCTGAGTCCCACATCACCAAAATGAGACAACTTAGTTACAGCCTCAGCTTTCCCAGAAATGGAATCTTACACCAGACAATCAGAAATCACCTGATCAGCACCAGCTAGGTAATCTGCCCGAGAACCCCCTGCCAACCCTTGTAAGGAAATCAACCTTGCAATAACCAATCTTCCTTTTCTTAGTGTGACTTCCTGACTCCTTCTTCCTTCACCTATAAAACTGTTTCATTTTGTACATCTCGTCATAGCTTCTTTCAATCTGCTAGATCGAATCTTGCATGATTCATGAGTTACCGAATAAAGCCAATGCAGTCTTTAAAGTTTATTCTCTTGAGTTTTGTTCTTTAGCAGACTAAACACAGTAAAAATCCATCACCACTGTGCACACTAACTCCCTGTATTCACCAGAGTTATGGAACCCTCCTTTGTCCTCTCCAGGACTTTTTCCCAGAGGCAGGAATGCTGGCAAACTGTGACCTCAGAGCCCATGGGGCTACTCTGCTGATTTGCACAGGATGACTAGTAAGTTCTTTTGAACGTAAGCATGGAGAAGTCCTGGGAGCCCCACCCTAATTCTTTATTATATTTCCCTCTTTGTTGTTTTGGTACCAAGGTGGTATTTTGGAGTTTTATAAATCTTGGAAGTAAACCCTGACTGCCAGGCAGATAACTCTGTTTCTCCTATTCAGCACCAGCCCATCAGTGTCACTGTTTCTTAAAAAAAGCAGTTTTGAGTATTTAGACCAGGGCCCCTTGAAGCATAGGAATCCATCTTCCAGTAGACCCTGTTTTGCTTACACTTAAATTATCCCACTGGGGATGGTCCCCTTGAAGGTGAAGTGATGTGAGAGAGTGAGGAGGTTAGAAAAGGAAGGGGTGCAATACAGTCCACCTTGGAAAAGAGGCTCTGCAGCCGAGGGGGCAGAGAATCAATATGATGGCAGAGGAATGAGGATCCCACCACCCTGGCCTGGCTCTTCACATTATTTCCTCCCCATTTCATTTAGTCTATGAATCCAATCTTCACTTATTCCAGAATGTATCCAACCTCTGCATGCCTGCAATGAGAGTCATGGGCAATCTATTTCCAATATCCTTAAAGTAGGGTCTAAGGGCCAGCAGAGTCAGTAAGGGCATCACCTGGGAAGTGTGCAGAAATACAGAGTCTCTGACCCCTCCAAAGACCTACTGAATAAGAATATGCATTTTAATAATTATCCCAGATAATTAAGTTTTACATAACTGAGAGAAGCCCTTGGCAGGGTTCATGATGAGCTACTTCAAAATATGGCACTTTGGCATATTGACTATTTTGATCTAAAGACATGTGCAAACTAGCAGGTATGGGAAAGACTTTCTGACTTTCTTTTACAGCAGGTGGACAGACTTTCATGTGAAAGCTGCCCCCACACCTGCAGGGAAGGACCAACATTATTGTCAAGATGGAGGGATGTGGAGCAGAACCTGGACAAACAGGCCCTGCTATGATTGTCCAGTTTATCACATTTAGCTCATACCTCCTTTGTCCTATCATATTCCTCCACCACTGTCAACTCTTCATCAAATCCATCATAAAAATCATTTCTTTGCATCTTTAATATAAGGCCCCTGTGTCACATAAAATTTGAATTAAATAAATGTGCATGCTTTGCTCTGCTAATTTATATCAGTTAAAACTTCAAATCCATACAGGAACCTTATGAGGTTCCAGGGAACCATTTTCCTCCCATACACCCTGGTCTGGATTATTTAAGGAACGGAAGCCAGTCATGCTCTTTAGCTCTAAAGAGTCTTTGACGCTACTCGTTAAACACTTTTTGATTTTTGCTCTTTAGAAATTCATGTAGCAATAGAAACAGCAGGAAATGACAGTCACAGAACTTGGAGTAAACCTCTGGTTCAGTTCTATATGAGTGAGTGATTTAACCTCCAAGCCTCAAGTACCACATGGGTAAAATAGGGACAATGAAAATCATGGTCACCTCCCACAAACACAGAAAGTGTTATATGAATTACAAGCACTCGACTCATAGCAGGAACTTAATAAACACTAGGTCCTTCTCATTAATAAAAAAAAAAAAAAACCTAGAAATAATTCTCTAAAGTTTAAATTACACATGCATCATTGTTTAGGTTAACTTCTTGGTTTATCAGAATCTTCATCAAACTTTATGGAAAATGTCAAATTTTGGGAACAAAGGTAGAAAAAATTCCATAATTTAATTAAAGGCTTTTGATGGGAATTTAGGAAATAGAAATTAGCCAACTGTGCTGAATTCCCCTGTTTGATGGCTGTCAGCCAAGAGATGTGGTTGATTGTGATCATTCTGACTAAAGAACTCAGAAAGTTGTTAGTGAATTGAAAACAAACAGCTACAGAAACAAAAGTCTGATGGAGAAAAGTAGTTTCCTCCTTGGCACTCTGGTATATGCTATGGAACTTATCTTTATAACTACACACTTATCTTGCTTTGTCCTTTTGGCCTGCTTTACAGATCATATAAAGGAGTTTTGGATGATGCGTTTTGTACAGTTCACTCATCAGAACACTTAACATTGTAACTGAAACAGTCTTACTGTAGTCTGGGTAAAGATGTAAATTTGGAAGCCTAGCTCAAGCCCAGATCTGATCCAACAGCTCCAGATGCCATCACTAATCCCTGATGGAAGTGACAACTAGTTGGTGAGGCCCGTCTCTCCCCTTTGCCCTTACTTCTTTCCTACCTCTCTGTCACCCAGCAGCAGCCTCCTCAGTGCCCCCTTCACCTCTTTGTTTCCGAGGGTGTAGATCAGGGGGTTCAGCAGGGGGATGATGATGTTGTAGAAGAGGGTGAGGAACTTGCCCTGGTCTTGGGAAGAGCTGTTCCCAGGTTGCGTGTACATGTAGATTATGTTTCCATAGAAAAGTGAGACCACCGTGAGATGGGAGCCAGAGGTGCTGAAGGCCTTTTGCCTCCCTGACACTGAATTTGTAGCACTGCCCTCACAATGTAGCCATAGGAGACCAGGATAAATACCAGAGGTGACAGCACAATGCTTACTTCTAGGACAAAGGCAATGCCCTTAATGGCAGCTGTATTGACACAGGCCATCCTGATTAGAGTGGGCATGTCAACCAGGAAGTGGTCCACGTGGTGGTTCCCATAGTGTGGTAAGAGCAGTATGACTGGGGACAGGGCCAAGGATTTGGCCATCCCACAGCACTGGGCCACCGACACCAAGGCCATGGATTCATGATCACCATGGAGTGAAGGGGCTTGCAGACTGTAACAAAGCTGTCATATGCCATGACAGCCAGGAGCAGACACTCCACACCACCCAGACCCAGGAATAGGAAGAGATGGATAGCACAGCCAGTGTAGCTGATGGTCTTGTCACCTCCTCTCAGGTTTGAGAGCAGCTGGGGGATGGAGCTGGTGGTAAAACTGAGGTCCAGGAAGGAGAGGTGGGCGAGGAAGAAATACATGGGAATGTGGGGGTGGAAGTCCAGCTGGGACACCAGGATGATGGTTCTATTGCCCACAAGGGTCAGGAGATATGAAATCAAGATGACCACAGAGAGGATCCTCTCCAGATTGGGTTATCAGAAAACCCCAAAAGGATGAAATTTCTCCGGGTACTGTCATTGGTTCCATCCATCTCTAGTGCAACTGAAGAGAAACATTGATACTAATAATGCTGACAGTATATATAAGGGAGCACTTACTATGAGCCAGGTGTTCTATGCTGTTTACATTTACTTATTCATTTATCCCCAATCACAGTGATAAGAAGTGGCCACTCTTCTTATCGTTGTCTTACGGAAAAGGAAACTGAGGCAGATATGTGTTAAGCAAATTATATTCTAGAAAGGAGCAGAACTGATTCTGAAGCCAGGAAATGAGGGTTAGAGTCTTCACTCTTCACTGCTGGTACTGCCTCTAATCCCAATGACAGGAAAGATAAGTCCTGCCATGGCCCACCCACTGATTCTTCTCCAGACACAAGTTCCTACGCTCCTGCCAAAGCCTCGAGGCCCAAAGAGAGCCGCAGAATCACCAAGTAACAGTATTTAGGAAATATTCATTACATGGAGAATGCCCC
>NW_025804083.1:0-1855 GCF_021613505.1 Equus quagga
GGGGCATTCTCCATGTAATGAATATTTCCTAAATACTGTTACTTGGTCATTCTGCGGCTCTCTTTGGGCCTCGAGGCTTTGGCAGGAGCATAGGAACTTGTGTCTGGAGAAGAATCAGTGGGTGGGCCATGGCAGGACTTATCTTTCCTGTCATTGGGATTAGAGGCAGTACCAGCAGTGAAGAGTGAAGAGTCTAACCCTCATTTCCTGGCTTCAGAATCAGTTCTGCTCCTTTCTAGAATATAATTTGCTTAACACATATCTGCCTCAGTTTCCTTTTCTGTAAGACAACAATAAGAAGAGTGGCCACTTCTTATCACTGTGATTGGGGATAAATGAATAAGTAAATGTAAACAGCATAGAACACCTGGCTCATAGTAAGTGCTCCCTTATATATACTATCAGCATTATTAGTATCAATGTTTCTCTTCAGTTGCACTAGAGATGGATGGAACCAATGACAGTACCCGGAGAAATTTCATCCTTTTGGGGTTTTCTGATAACCCAATCTGGAGAGGATCCTCTCTGTGGTCATCTTGATTGCATATCTCCTGACCCTTGTGGGCAATAGCACCATCATCCTGGTGTCCCAGCTGGACTTCCACCCCCACACTCCCATGTACTTCTTCCTCACTGACCTCTCCTTCCTGGACCTCAGTTTTACCACCAGCTCCATCCCCCAGCTGCTCTATAACCTGAGTGGAGGTGACAAGATAATCAGCCACACAGACTGTGCTATCCAGCTCTTCCTATTCCTGGGTCTGGGTGGTGTGGAGTGTCTGCTCCTGGCTGTCAGGGCATATGACGGCTTTGTTGCAGTCTGCAAACCACTTCACTACATGGTGATCAGGAATCCATGCCTCTGCATGGCCATGGTGTTGGTGGCCTGGGGCTGTGGGATGGCCAACTCCTTGACCATGTCCCCAGTCACACTGCTCTTGCCACGCTATGAGAACCACCATGTGGACCACTTCCTGTGTGAGACGCCCACCCTGATCAGGATGGCCTGTGTCAATACAGCTGCTGTTGAGGGCACTGCCTTTTTCCTAGCAGTAGGCATTGTGCTGTCACCTCTGGTATTTATCCTAGTCTCCTATGGCTACATGATGAGGGCAGTGTTACAAATTCAGTGTCAGGGAGGCAAAAGGCCTTCAGCACCTGTGGCTCCCATCTCACGGTGGTCTCACTTTTCTATGGAAACATCATCTACATATACATGCAACCTGAGAACAGCTCTTCCCAAAACCAGGGAAAGTTCCTCAACCTCTTCTCCTGAACACCCTGATCTACACCCTCAGAAACAAAGAGGTGAAGGGGGCACTGAGGAGGCTGCTGCTGGGTGACAGAGAGGTAGGAAAGAAGTAAGGGCAAAGGGGAGAGACGGGCCTCACCAACTGGTTGTCACTTCCATCAGGGACCAGTGATGGCATCTGGAACTGTTGGATCAGATCTGGGCTTGGCCTGGGCTTCAAATTTACATCTTTACCCAGACTAGCATAAAAGTGTGTCAGTTACAACATTAAGTGTTCTGATGAGTGAACTGCATGACACACATCATCCAAAACTCCTTTATATGATCTGTAAAGCAGGCCCAAAGGACAAAGCAAGATAAGTGTGTGGTTATAAAGATAAGTTCCCATAGTGTATACCAGAGCGCCAAGGAGGAAACTACTTTTCTCCATCAGACTTTTGTTTCTGTAGTAGTTTGTTTTCAATTCATTAACAACTTTCTGAGTTCTTTAGTCAGAATGATCACAATCAACCACTGATCTTGGCTGACAGCCATCAAACAGGGGAATTCAGCACAGTTGGCTATTTTCTATTTCCTAAATTCCCATCAAAAGCTTTTAATTAA
>NW_025804084.1:0-1855 GCF_021613505.1 Equus quagga
TTAATTAAAAGCTTTTGATGGGAATTTAGGAAATAGAAAATAGCCAACTGTGCTGAATTCCCCTGTTTGATGGCTGTCAGCCAAGATCAGTGGTTGATTGTGATCATTCTGACTAAAGAACTCAGAAAGTTGTTAATGAATTGAAAACAAACTACTACAGAAACAAAAGTCTGATGGAGAAAAGTAGTTTCCTCCTTGGCGCTCTGGTATACACTATGGGAACTTATCTTTATAACCACACACTTATCTTGCTTTGTCCTTTGGGCCTGCTTTACAGATCATATAAAGGAGTTTTGGATGATGTGTGTCATGCAGTTCACTCATCAGAACACTTAATGTTGTAACTGACACACTTTTATGCTAGTCTGGGTAAAGATGTAAATTTGAAGCCCAGGCCAAGCCCAGATCTGATCCAACAGTTCCAGATGCCATCACTGGTCCCTGATGGAAGTGACAACCAGTTGGTGAGGCCCGTCTCTCCCCTTTGCCCTTACTTCTTTCCTACCTCTCTGTCACCCAGCAGCAGCCTCCTCAGTGCCCCCTTCACCTCTTTGTTTCTGAGGGTGTAGATCAGGGTGTTCAGGAGAAGAGGTTGAGGAACTTTCCCTGGTTTTGGGAAGAGCTGTTCTCAGGTTGCATGTATATGTAGATGATGTTTCCATAGAAAAGTGAGACCACCGTGAGATGGGAGCCACAGGTGCTGAAGGCCTTTTGCCTCCCTGACACTGAATTTGTAACACTGCCCTCATCATGTAGCCATAGGAGACTAGGATAAATACCAGAGGTGACAGCACAATGCCTACTGCTAGGAAAAAGGCAGTGCCCTCAACAGCAGCTGTATTGACACAGGCCATCCTGATCAGGGTGGGCGTCTCACACAGGAAGTGGTCCACATGGTGGTTCTCATAGCGTGGCAAGAGCAGTGTGACTGGGGACATGGTCAAGGAGTTGGCCATCCCACAGCCCCAGGCCACCAACACCATGGCCATGCAGAGGCATGGATTCCTGATCACCATGTAGTGAAGTGGTTTGCAGACTGCAACAAAGCCGTCATATGCCCTGACAGCCAGGAGCAGACACTCCACACCACCCAGACCCAGGAATAGGAAGAGCTGGATAGCACAGTCTGTGTGGCTGATTATCTTGTCACCTCCACTCAGGTTATAGAGCAGCTGGGGGATGGAGCTGGTGGTAAAACTGAGGTCCAGGAAGGAGAGGTCAGTGAGGAAGAAGTACATGGGAGTGTGGGGGTGGAAGTCCAGCTGGGACACCAGGATGATGGTGCTATTGCCCACAAGGGTCAGGAGATATGCAATCAAGATGACCACAGAGAGGATCCTCTCCAGATTGGGTTATCAGAAAACCCCAAAAGGATGAAATTTCTCCGGGTACTGTCATTGGTTCCATCCATCTCTAGTGCAACTGAAGAGAAACATTGATACTAATAATGCTGATAGTATATATAAGGGAGCACTTACTATGAGCCAGGTGTTCTATGCTGTTTACATTTACTTATTCATTTATCCCCAATCACAGTGATAAGAAGTGGCCACTCTTCTTATTGTTGTCTTACAGAAAAGGAAACTGAGGCAGATATGTGTTAAGCAAATTATATTCTAGAAAGGAGCAGAACTGATTCTGAAGCCAGGAAATGAGGGTTAGACTCTTCACTCTTCACTGCTGGTACTGCCTCTAATCCCAATGACAGGAAAGATAAGTCCTGCCATGGCCCACCCACTGATTCTTCTCCAGACACAAGTTCCTATGCTCCTGCCAAAGCCTCGAGGCCCAAAGAGAGCCGCAGAATGACCAAGTAACAGTATTTAGGAAATATTCATTACATGGAGAATGCCCC
>NW_025804085.1:0-1855 GCF_021613505.1 Equus quagga
GGGGCATTCTCCATGTAATGAATATTTCCTAAATACTGTTACTTGGTCATTCTGCGGCTCTCTTTGGGCCTCGAGGCTTTGGCAGGAGCATAGGAACTTGTGTCTGGAGAAGAATCAGTGGGTGGGCCATGGCAGGACTTATCTTTCCTGTCATTGGGATTAGAGGCAGTACCAGCAGTGAAGAGTGAAGAGTCTAACCCTCATTTCCTGGCTTCAGAATCAGTTCTGCTCCTTTCTAGAATATAATTTGCTTAACACATATCTGCCTCAGTTTCCTTTTCTGTAAGACAACAATAAGAAGAGTGGCCACTTCTTATCACTGTGATTGGGGATAAATGAATAAGTAAATGTAAACAGCATAGAACACCTGGCTCATAGTAAGTGCTCCCTTATATATACTATCAGCATTATTAGTATCAATGTTTCTCTTCAGTTGCACTAGAGATGGATGGAACCAATGACAGTACCCGGAGAAATTTCATCCTTTTGGGGTTTTCTGATAACCCAATCTGGAGAGGATCCTCTCTGTGGTCATCTTGATTGCATATCTCCTGACCCTTGTGGGCAATAGCACCATCATCCTGGTGTCCCAGCTGGACTTCCACCCCCACACTCCCATGTACTTCTTCCTCACTGACCTCTCCTTCCTGGACCTCAGTTTTACCACCAGCTCCATCCCCCAGCTGCTCTATAACCTGAGTGGAGGTGACAAGATAATCAGCCACACAGACTGTGCTATCCAGCTCTTCCTATTCCTGGGTCTGGGTGGTGTGGAGTGTCTGCTCCTGGCTGTCAGGGCATATGATGGCTTTGTTGCAGTCTGCAAACCACTTCACTACATGGTGATCAGGAATCCATGCCTCTGCATGGCCGTGGTGTTGGTGGCCTGGGGCTGTGGGATGGCCAACTCCTTGACCATGTCCCCAGTCACACTGCTGTTACCACGCTATGAGAACCACCATGTGGACCACTTCCTGTGTGAGACGCCCACCCTGATCAGGATGGCCTATGTCAATACAGCTGCTGTTGAGGGCACTGCCTTTTTCCTAGCAGTAGGCATTGTGCTGTCACCTCTGGTATTTATCCTAGTCTCCTATGGCTACATCATGAGGGCAGTGTTACAAATTCAGTGTCAGGGAGGCAAAAGGCCTTCAGCACCTGTGGCTCCCATCTCATGGTGGTCTCACTTTTCTATGGAAACATCATCTATATGACCACGCAACCTGAGAACAGCTCTTCCCAAGTCCAGGGAAAGCTCCTCAACCTCTTCTCCTGAACACCCTGATCTACACCCTCAGAAACAAAGAGGTGAAGGGGGCACTGAGGAGGCTGCTGCTGGGTGACAGAGAGGTAGGAAAGAAGTAAGGGCAAAGGGGACAGACGGGCCTCACCAACTGGTTGTCACTTCCATCAGGGACCAGTGATGGCATCTGGAACTGTTGGATCAGATCTGGGCTTGACCTGGGCTTCAAATTTACATCTTTACCCAGACTAGCATAAAAGTGTTTCAGTTACAACATTAAGTGTTCTGATGAGTGAACTGCATGACACACATCATCCAAAACTCCTTTATATGATCTGTAAAGCAGGCCCAAAGGACAAAGCAAGATAAGTGTGTGGTTATAAAGATAAGTTCCCATAGTGTATACCAGAGCGCCAAGGAGGAAACTACTTTTCTCCATCAGACTTTTGTTTCTGTAGTAGTTTGTTTTCAATTCATTAACAACTTTCTGAGTTCTTTAGTCAGAATGATCACAATCAACCACTGATCTTGGCTGACAGCCATCAAACAGGGGAATTCAGCACAGTTGGCTATTTTCTATTTCCTAAATTCCCATCAAAAGCTTTTAATTAA
>NW_025804086.1:0-1855 GCF_021613505.1 Equus quagga
TTAATTAAAAGCTTTTGATGGGAATTTAGGAAATAGAAAATAGCCAACTGTGCTGAATTCCCCTGTTTGATGGCTGTCAGCCAAGATCAGTGGTTGATTGTGATCATTCTGACTAAAGAACTCAGAAAGTTGTTAATGAATTGAAAACAAACTACTACAGAAACAAAAGTCTGATGGAGAAAAGTAGTTTCCTCCTTGGCGCTCTGGTATACACTATGGGAACTTATCTTTATAACCACACACTTATCTTGCTTTGTCCTTTGGGCCTGCTTTACAGATCATATAAAGGAGTTTTGGATGATGTGTGTCATGCAGTTCACTCATCAGAACACTTAATGTTGTAACTGAAACACTTTTATGCTAGTCTGGGTAAAGATGTAAATTTGAAGCCCAGGTCAAGCCCAGATCTGATCCAACAGTTCCAGATGCCATCACTGGTCCCTGATGGAAGTGACAACCAGTTGGTGAGGCCCGTCTGTCCCCTTTGCCCTTACTTCTTTCCTACCTCTCTGTCACCCAGCAGCAGCCTCCTCAGTGCCCCCTTCACCTCTTTGTTTCTGAGGGTGTAGATCAGGGTGTTCAGGAGAAGAGGTTGAGGAGCTTTCCCTGGACTTGGGAAGAGCTGTTCTCAGGTTGCGTGGTCATATAGATGATGTTTCCATAGAAAAGTGAGACCACCATGAGATGGGAGCCACAGGTGCTGAAGGCCTTTTGCCTCCCTGACACTGAATTTGTAACACTGCCCTCATGATGTAGCCATAGGAGACTAGGATAAATACCAGAGGTGACAGCACAATGCCTACTGCTAGGAAAAAGGCAGTGCCCTCAACAGCAGCTGTATTGACATAGGCCATCCTGATCAGGGTGGGCGTCTCACACAGGAAGTGGTCCACATGGTGGTTCTCATAGCGTGGTAACAGCAGTGTGACTGGGGACATGGTCAAGGAGTTGGCCATCCCACAGCCCCAGGCCACCAACACCACGGCCATGCAGAGGCATGGATTCCTGATCACCATGTAGTGAAGTGGTTTGCAGACTGCAACAAAGCCATCATATGCCCTGACAGCCAGGAGCAGACACTCCACACCACCCAGACCCAGGAATAGGAAGAGCTGGATAGCACAGTCTGTGTGGCTGATTATCTTGTCACCTCCACTCAGGTTATAGAGCAGCTGGGGGATGGAGCTGGTGGTAAAACTGAGGTCCAGGAAGGAGAGGTCAGTGAGGAAGAAGTACATGGGAGTGTGGGGGTGGAAGTCCAGCTGGGACACCAGGATGATGGTGCTATTGCCCACAAGGGTCAGGAGATATGCAATCAAGATGACCACAGAGAGGATCCTCTCCAGATTGGGTTATCAGAAAACCCCAAAAGGATGAAATTTCTCCGGGTACTGTCATTGGTTCCATCCATCTCTAGTGCAACTGAAGAGAAACATTGATACTAATAATGCTGATAGTATATATAAGGGAGCACTTACTATGAGCCAGGTGTTCTATGCTGTTTACATTTACTTATTCATTTATCCCCAATCACAGTGATAAGAAGTGGCCACTCTTCTTATTGTTGTCTTACAGAAAAGGAAACTGAGGCAGATATGTGTTAAGCAAATTATATTCTAGAAAGGAGCAGAACTGATTCTGAAGCCAGGAAATGAGGGTTAGACTCTTCACTCTTCACTGCTGGTACTGCCTCTAATCCCAATGACAGGAAAGATAAGTCCTGCCATGGCCCACCCACTGATTCTTCTCCAGACACAAGTTCCTATGCTCCTGCCAAAGCCTCGAGGCCCAAAGAGAGCCGCAGAATGACCAAGTAACAGTATTTAGGAAATATTCATTACATGGAGAATGCCCC
>NW_025804087.1:0-3070 GCF_021613505.1 Equus quagga
TTGGCTATTTTCTATTTCCTAAATTCCCATCAAAAGCTTTTAATTAAGTTATGGATTTTGTTCTACCTTTGTTCCCAAAATTTGACTTTTTCCATAAATTCTGATGAAGATTCTGATAAACCAAGAAGTTGACCTAAACAATGATGCATATGTAATTTAAATTTTAGAGCATTATTTCTCAGGTGTGTTTTCTATTAATGAGAAGAACCTAGTGTTTATTAAGTTCCTGCTATGAGTCGAGTGCTCGTAATTCATCTAAGACTTTCTGTGTTTGTGGGAGGTCAGCATGATTTTCATTGTCCCTATATTACCCATGTGGAACTTGAGGTGTGGAGGTTAAATCACTCACTCAAATAGAACTGAACCAGAGATTTACTCCAAGTTCTGTGACTGTCATTTCCTGCTCTTTCTATTACTACATGAATTTCTAAACAGCAAAAATCGAAAAGTGTTTAAAAAATAGTGTCAAAGACTCTTTAGAGATAAAGAGCATGACTGGTTTGTGTTCCTTAAATAATCCAGTCCTGGGTGTATGGGAGAAAATGGTTCCCTGGAGCCTCGTAAGATTCCTGTATGGATTTGAAGTTTTAACTGATATAGATTAACAGAGCAAAGCATACAAATTTATTTAATTCAAATTTTATGTGACACAGGGGCCTTAAATTAAACAAGCAAAGAAATAACTTTTATGATGGATTTGATGAAGAGTGGACAGTGGTGGAGAAATATGACAGGACAAAGGAGGTATGAGCTAAATGTGATAAACTGGAGAATCATAGCAGGGTCTGTCTGTTCAGGTTCCACTCCATATTGACAATAATGATGGTCCTTCCCTGCAAGTGTGGGGGCAGCTTTCACATGAAAGTCTTTCCACCTGCTGTAAAGGAAGGTCAGAAAGTCCTTCCCATACCTGGTAGTTTACAGATCTCTTTAGCTCAAAATAGTCAATAGGCCAAAGTGCCATAATTTGAGGTAGCTCCTCATGAACTTCTCTCACTTAATGTAAAAGTTAATTATCTGGGATAATTGTTAAAATGCAGATTTTTATTCAGTATGTCCTGGGAGGGCCAGAGATTCTGCATTTCTGCACACTTCCCAGGTGATGCCCTCACTGACTCTGCTGGCCCTCAGACCCTACTTTAAGGATGTAGGAAATAGATCACCCACGGCTCTCATTGCAGGCATGCAGAGGTCGGATATATTCTGGAATAAGTGGAGATTGGATTCATAGACTAAATGAAATGGGGAGGGAATAATGAGAAGATCCAGGCCTGGGTGGGGGTGTCCTTATTCCTCTGCCATCACATGGATTCTCTGTCCCCTCTGCTGCAGAGCCTCTTTTCCAAGGCAGACTGTATTGCAACCCTTCCTTTTCTAACCTCCTCGTTCTCTCACCTCACCTCACCTTCAAGGGGACCATCCCCCCATGGGATCATTTAAGTGTAAGCAAAACAGGGTCTACTGGAAGGGGGATTCCTATGCTTCAAGGGGCCCTCATCTAAATACTCAAAACTGCTGTTTTTAAGAAACAGTGATGCTGATGGGCTGATGCTGAATAAGAGAATGAGAGTTATCTGCCTGACAGTCAGGGTTTACTTCCAAGATTTATAAAACTCCAAAATACCACCTTGGTACCAAAACAACTAAGAGTGAGATATAATAAAGAATTAGGGTGGGGCTCCCAGGACTTCTCCATGCTTATGTTCTTCTTGGAAAGAGCTTACTAGTCATCCTGCGCGAATCAGCAGAGCAGCCCCATGGGCTCTGAGGTCACAGTTTGCCAGCATTCCTGCCTCTGGGAAAAAGTCCTGGAGAGGACAAAGGAGGGTTCCATAACTTTGGTAAATACAAGCAGTTAGTGTGTGCAGTGCTGAGGGACTTTTATTGTGTTTAGTCTGCTAAAGAACAAAACTCAAGAGAATAAACTTTAAAGACTGCGTTGGCTTTATTCGGTAATTCATGAATCATGCAACAACTGATCTAGCAGATTGAAAGAAGCTATGATGAGATGTACAAAATGAAACGGTTTTATAGGTGAAGGAAGAGGGAGTCAGGAAGTCATATTAAGAAAAGGCAGATTGGTTATTGCAAGGTTGATTTCCTTACAAGGGTTGGCAGGGGTTTCTCTGGCAGATTACCTAGCTGGTGCTGATCAGATTGATTTCTGATAGTCTGGTGTAAGATTCCGTTTCTGGGAAAGCTGAAGCTGTAACTAAGTTGTCTCATTTTGGTGATGTTGGGCTCAGCATAAATGACTCCATTGAGTATTGCTGTTTTGTTTTTAACAACTCTGGTCATCTTACGATGTGGGGTCACCAATAAAGACAGTTGCTGTGGAATTGGGTAAGAAACTCAACTAAATGGGTCTAAGCCAGAGAAAAGTTGATTTTACTGAGCCCTAGGCTCCCAGAAAACAGCAACAGGTCAGAAATCTCCACCACACTTTTGTGCCCTAGGAAAGGGCTGACTTTGAAGAATATCTCTTCCCCACATGACTCAGATAAGTCCCCTCTCTCAGGTTTCTCAGGCTCATAACTCTCTTGTTTGGCTGCTCTGTAAGTCCCCAGGCTCATTCCTTTTCTAGAAAATATTCCTCTTGTTGAAATAAGCTTCTTCACCCAAGATGGAGCCACTCCTGCCCAGGGTGCCATATCAGCAAACCAAACTTTTCTGTTCCCGTAAATACTCTGCTCGACCAGAAACACAGTACATCCAGTCTGTCAACCCCCAAATGCCAACCACACTCTGCCCTGCATGCTGATTTCATTGTTCCTCGATCTTTCTAAATAAGGTCAGATATGCAACCTCAGCCCATCATGCGCTGCTTCTGCATTGCTGCCTCTAATGCTTTATGAAATTTGCTGTTGCCCAAACAACCCTAGGAAGAGCACTTCACTGTCTCTGAGGCACCGGGCTCCCCCAATCTATGGACTGTTTTCCCGTTAAAAAAGGGCATCAAACTCATTACTAAACTGTTTTATTTTTGTCATTTGACACTCATTAAGGAACGTTCTGTCTATTGTAATAGCCTAGAAAAAGTCATCTCCTTAATTTCCAGTGCATTTGGTTT
>NW_025804088.1:0-3070 GCF_021613505.1 Equus quagga
TTGGCTATTTTCTATTTCCTAAATTCCCATCAAAAGCTTTTAATTAAGTTATGGATTTTGTTCTACCTTTGTTCCCAAAATTTGACTTTTTCCATAAATTCTGATGAAGATTCTGATAAACCAAGAAGTTGACCTAAACAATGATGCATATGTAATTTAAATTTTAGAGCATTATTTCTCAGGTGTGTTTTCTATTAATGAGAAGAACCTAGTGTTTATTAAGTTCCTGCTATGAGTCGAGTGCTCGTAATTCATCTAAGACTTTCTGTGTTTGTGGGAGGTCAGCATGATTTTCATTGTCCCTATATTACCCATGTGGAACTTGAGGTGTGGAGGTTAAATCACTCACTCAAATAGAACTGAACCAGAGATTTACTCCAAGTTCTGTGACTGTCATTTCCTGCTCTTTCTATTACTACATGAATTTCTAAACAGCAAAAATCGAAAAGTGTTTAAAAAATAGTGTCAAAGACTCTTTAGAGATAAAGAGCATGACTGGTTTGTGTTCCTTAAATAATCCAGTCCTGGGTGTATGGGAGAAAATGGTTCCCTGGAGCCTCGTAAGATTCCTGTATGGATTTGAAGTTTTAACTGATATAGATTAACAGAGCAAAGCATACAAATTTATTTAATTCAAATTTTATGTGACACAGGGGCCTTAAATTAAACAAGCAAAGAAATAACTTTTATGATGGATTTGATGAAGAGTGGACAGTGGTGGAGAAATATGACAGGACAAAGGAGGTATGAGCTAAATGTGATAAACTGGAGAATCATAGCAGGGTCTGTCTGTTCAGGTTCCACTCCATATTGACAATAATGATGGTCCTTCCCTGCAAGTGTGGGGGCAGCTTTCACATGAAAGTCTTTCCACCTGCTGTAAAGGAAGGTCAGAAAGTCCTTCCCATACCTGGTAGTTTACAGATCTCTTTAGCTCAAAATAGTCAATAGGCCAAAGTGCCATAATTTGAGGTAGCTCCTCATGAACTTCTCTCACTTAATGTAAAAGTTAATTATCTGGGATAATTGTTAAAATGCAGATTTTTATTCAGTATGTCCTGGGAGGGCCAGAGATTCTGCATTTCTGCACACTTCCCAGGTGATGCCCTCACTGACTCTGCTGGCCCTCAGACCCTACTTTAAGGATGTAGGAAATAGATCACCCACGGCTCTCATTGCAGGCATGCAGAGGTCGGATATATTCTGGAATAAGTGGAGATTGGATTCATAGACTAAATGAAATGGGGAGGGAATAATGAGAAGATCCAGGCCTGGGTGGGGGTGTCCTTATTCCTCTGCCATCACATGGATTCTCTGTCCCCTCTGCTGCAGAGCCTCTTTTCCAAGGCAGACTGTATTGCAACCCTTCCTTTTCTAACCTCCTCGTTCTCTCACCTCACCTCACCTTCAAGGGGACCATCCCCCCATGGGATCATTTAAGTGTAAGCAAAACAGGGTCTACTGGAAGGGGGATTCCTATGCTTCAAGGGGCCCTCATCTAAATACTCAAAACTGCTGTTTTTAAGAAACAGTGATGCTGATGGGCTGATGCTGAATAAGAGAATGAGAGTTATCTGCCTGACAGTCAGGGTTTACTTCCAAGATTTATAAAACTCCAAAATACCACCTTGGTACCAAAACAACTAAGAGTGAGATATAATAAAGAATTAGGGTGGGGCTCCCAGGACTTCTCCATGCTTATGTTCTTCTTGGAAAGAGCTTACTAGTCATCCTGCGCGAATCAGCAGAGCAGCCCCATGGGCTCTGAGGTCACAGTTTGCCAGCATTCCTGCCTCTGGGAAAAAGTCCTGGAGAGGACAAAGGAGGGTTCCATAACTTTGGTAAATACAAGCAGTTAGTGTGTGCAGTGCTGAGGGACTTTTATTGTGTTTAGTCTGCTAAAGAACAAAACTCAAGAGAATAAACTTTAAAGACTGCGTTGGCTTTATTCGGTAATTCATGAATCATGCAACAACTGATCTAGCAGATTGAAAGAAGCTATGATGAGATGTACAAAATGAAACGGTTTTATAGGTGAAGGAAGAGGGAGTCAGGAAGTCATATTAAGAAAAGGCAGATTGGTTATTGCAAGGTTGATTTCCTTACAAGGGTTGGCAGGGGTTTCTCTGGCAGATTACCTAGCTGGTGCTGATCAGATTGATTTCTGATAGTCTGGTGTAAGATTCCGTTTCTGGGAAAGCTGAAGCTGTAACTAAGTTGTCTCATTTTGGTGATGTTGGGCTCAGCATAAATGACTCCATTGAGTATTGCTGTTTTGTTTTTAACAACTCTGGTCATCTTACGATGTGGGGTCACCAATAAAGACAGTTGCTGTGGAATTGGGTAAGAAACTCAACTAAATGGGTCTAAGCCAGAGAAAAGTTGATTTTACTGAGCCCTAGGCTCCCAGAAAACAGCAACAGGTCAGAAATCTCCACCACACTTTTGTGCCCTAGGAAAGGGCTGACTTTGAAGAATATCTCTTCCCCACATGACTCAGATAAGTCCCCTCTCTCAGGTTTCTCAGGCTCATAACTCTCTTGTTTGGCTGCTCTGTAAGTCCCCAGGCTCATTCCTTTTCTAGAAAATATTCCTCTTGTTGAAATAAGCTTCTTCACCCAAGATGGAGCCACTCCTGCCCAGGGTGCCATATCAGCAAACCAAACTTTTCTGTTCCCGTAAATACTCTGCTCGACCAGAAACACAGTACATCCAGTCTGTCAACCCCCAAATGCCAACCACACTCTGCCCTGCATGCTGATTTCATTGTTCCTCGATCTTTCTAAATAAGGTCAGATATGCAACCTCAGCCCATCATGCGCTGCTTCTGCATTGCTGCCTCTAATGCTTTATGAAATTTGCTGTTGCCCAAACAACCCTAGGAAGAGCACTTCACTGTCTCTGAGGCACCGGGCTCCCCCAATCTATGGACTGTTTTCCCGTTAAAAAAGGGCATCAAACTCATTACTAAACTGTTTTATTTTTGTCATTTGACACTCATTAAGGAACGTTCTGTCTATTGTAATAGCCTAGAAAAAGTCATCTCCTTAATTTCCAGTGCATTTGGTTT
>NW_025804089.1:0-3070 GCF_021613505.1 Equus quagga
AAACCAAATGCACTGGAAATTAAGGAGATGACTTTTTCTAGGCTATTACAATAGACAGAACGTTCCTTAATGAGTGTCAAATGACAAAAATAAAACAGTTTAGTAATGAGTTTGATGCCCTTTTTTAACGGGAAAACAGTCCATAGATTGGGGGAGCCCGGTGCCTCAGAGACAGTGAAGTGCTCTTCCTAGGGTTGTTTGGGCAACAGCAAATTTCATAAAGCATTAGAGGCAGCAATGCAGAAGCAGCGCATGATGGGCTGAGGTTGCATATCTGACCTTATTTAGAAAGATCGAGGAACAATGAAATCAGCATGCAGGGCAGAGTGTGGTTGGCATTTGGGGGTTGACAGACTGGATGTACTGTGTTTCTGGTCGAGCAGAGTATTTACGGGAACAGAAAAGTTTGGTTTGCTGATATGGCACCCTGGGCAGGAGTGGCTCCATCTTGGGTGAAGAAGCTTATTTCAACAAGAGGAATATTTTCTAGAAAAGGAATGAGCCTGGGGACTTACAGAGCAGCCAAACAAGAGAGTTATGAGCCTGAGAAACCTGAGAGAGGGGACTTATCTGAGTCATGTGGGGAAGAGATATTCTTCAAAGTCAGCCCTTTCCTAGGGCACAAAAGTGTGGTGGAGATTTCTGACCTGTTGCTGTTTTCTGGGAGCCTAGGGCTCAGTAAAATCAACTTTTCTCTGGCTTAGACCCATTTAGTTGAGTTTCTTACCCAATTCCACAGCAACTGTCTTTATTGGTGACCCCACATCGTAAGATGACCAGAGTTGTTAAAAACAAAACAGCAATACTCAATGGAGTCATTTATGCTGAGCCCAACATCACCAAAATGAGACAACTTAGTTACAGCTTCAGCTTTCCCAGAAACGGAATCTTACACCAGACTATCAGAAATCAATCTGATCAGCACCAGCTAGGTAATCTGCCAGAGAAACCCCTGCCAACCCTTGTAAGGAAATCAACCTTGCAATAACCAATCTGCCTTTTCTTAATATGACTTCCTGACTCCCTCTTCCTTCACCTATAAAACCGTTTCATTTTGTACATCTCATCATAGCTTCTTTCAATCTGCTAGATCAGTTGTTGCATGATTCATGAATTACCGAATAAAGCCAACGCAGTCTTTAAAGTTTATTCTCTTGAGTTTTGTTCTTTAGCAGACTAAACACAATAAAAGTCCCTCAGCACTGCACACACTAACTGCTTGTATTTACCAAAGTTATGGAACCCTCCTTTGTCCTCTCCAGGACTTTTTCCCAGAGGCAGGAATGCTGGCAAACTGTGACCTCAGAGCCCATGGGGCTGCTCTGCTGATTCGCGCAGGATGACTAGTAAGCTCTTTCCAAGAAGAACATAAGCATGGAGAAGTCCTGGGAGCCCCACCCTAATTCTTTATTATATCTCACTCTTAGTTGTTTTGGTACCAAGGTGGTATTTTGGAGTTTTATAAATCTTGGAAGTAAACCCTGACTGTCAGGCAGATAACTCTCATTCTCTTATTCAGCATCAGCCCATCAGCATCACTGTTTCTTAAAAACAGCAGTTTTGAGTATTTAGATGAGGGCCCCTTGAAGCATAGGAATCCCCCTTCCAGTAGACCCTGTTTTGCTTACACTTAAATGATCCCATGGGGGGATGGTCCCCTTGAAGGTGAGGTGAGGTGAGAGAACGAGGAGGTTAGAAAAGGAAGGGTTGCAATACAGTCTGCCTTGGAAAAGAGGCTCTGCAGCAGAGGGGACAGAGAATCCATGTGATGGCAGAGGAATAAGGACACCCCCACCCAGGCCTGGATCTTCTCATTATTCCCTCCCCATTTCATTTAGTCTATGAATCCAATCTCCACTTATTCCAGAATATATCCGACCTCTGCATGCCTGCAATGAGAGCCGTGGGTGATCTATTTCCTACATCCTTAAAGTAGGGTCTGAGGGCCAGCAGAGTCAGTGAGGGCATCACCTGGGAAGTGTGCAGAAATGCAGAATCTCTGGCCCTCCCAGGACATACTGAATAAAAATCTGCATTTTAACAATTATCCCAGATAATTAACTTTTACATTAAGTGAGAGAAGTTCATGAGGAGCTACCTCAAATTATGGCACTTTGGCCTATTGACTATTTTGAGCTAAAGAGATCTGTAAACTACCAGGTATGGGAAGGACTTTCTGACCTTCCTTTACAGCAGGTGGAAAGACTTTCATGTGAAAGCTGCCCCCACACTTGCAGGGAAGGACCATCATTATTGTCAATATGGAGTGGAACCTGAACAGACAGACCCTGCTATGATTCTCCAGTTTATCACATTTAGCTCATACCTCCTTTGTCCTGTCATATTTCTCCACCACTGTCCACTCTTCATCAAATCCATCATAAAAGTTATTTCTTTGCTTGTTTAATTTAAGGCCCCTGTGTCACATAAAATTTGAATTAAATAAATTTGTATGCTTTGCTCTGTTAATCTATATCAGTTAAAACTTCAAATCCATACAGGAATCTTACGAGGCTCCAGGGAACCATTTTCTCCCATACACCCAGGACTGGATTATTTAAGGAACACAAACCAGTCATGCTCTTTATCTCTAAAGAGTCTTTGACACTATTTTTTAAACACTTTTCGATTTTTGCTGTTTAGAAATTCATGTAGTAATAGAAAGAGCAGGAAATGACAGTCACAGAACTTGGAGTAAATCTCTGGTTCAGTTCTATTTGAGTGAGTGATTTAACCTCCACACCTCAAGTTCCACATGGGTAATATAGGGACAATGAAAATCATGCTGACCTCCCACAAACACAGAAAGTCTTAGATGAATTACGAGCACTCGACTCATAGCAGGAACTTAATAAACACTAGGTTCTTCTCATTAATAGAAAACACACCTGAGAAATAATGCTCTAAAATTTAAATTACATATGCATCATTGTTTAGGTCAACTTCTTGGTTTATCAGAATCTTCATCAGAATTTATGGAAAAAGTCAAATTTTGGGAACAAAGGTAGAACAAAATCCATAACTTAATTAAAAGCTTTTGATGGGAATTTAGGAAATAGAAAATAGCCAA
>NW_025804090.1:0-3070 GCF_021613505.1 Equus quagga
AAACCAAATGCACTGGAAATTAAGGAGATGACTTTTTCTAGGCTATTACAATAGACAGAACGTTCCTTAATGAGTGTCAAATGACAAAAATAAAACAGTTTAGTAATGAGTTTGATGCCCTTTTTTAACGGGAAAACAGTCCATAGATTGGGGGAGCCCGGTGCCTCAGAGACAGTGAAGTGCTCTTCCTAGGGTTGTTTGGGCAACAGCAAATTTCATAAAGCATTAGAGGCAGCAATGCAGAAGCAGCGCATGATGGGCTGAGGTTGCATATCTGACCTTATTTAGAAAGATCGAGGAACAATGAAATCAGCATGCAGGGCAGAGTGTGGTTGGCATTTGGGGGTTGACAGACTGGATGTACTGTGTTTCTGGTCGAGCAGAGTATTTACGGGAACAGAAAAGTTTGGTTTGCTGATATGGCACCCTGGGCAGGAGTGGCTCCATCTTGGGTGAAGAAGCTTATTTCAACAAGAGGAATATTTTCTAGAAAAGGAATGAGCCTGGGGACTTACAGAGCAGCCAAACAAGAGAGTTATGAGCCTGAGAAACCTGAGAGAGGGGACTTATCTGAGTCATGTGGGGAAGAGATATTCTTCAAAGTCAGCCCTTTCCTAGGGCACAAAAGTGTGGTGGAGATTTCTGACCTGTTGCTGTTTTCTGGGAGCCTAGGGCTCAGTAAAATCAACTTTTCTCTGGCTTAGACCCATTTAGTTGAGTTTCTTACCCAATTCCACAGCAACTGTCTTTATTGGTGACCCCACATCGTAAGATGACCAGAGTTGTTAAAAACAAAACAGCAATACTCAATGGAGTCATTTATGCTGAGCCCAACATCACCAAAATGAGACAACTTAGTTACAGCTTCAGCTTTCCCAGAAACGGAATCTTACACCAGACTATCAGAAATCAATCTGATCAGCACCAGCTAGGTAATCTGCCAGAGAAACCCCTGCCAACCCTTGTAAGGAAATCAACCTTGCAATAACCAATCTGCCTTTTCTTAATATGACTTCCTGACTCCCTCTTCCTTCACCTATAAAACCGTTTCATTTTGTACATCTCATCATAGCTTCTTTCAATCTGCTAGATCAGTTGTTGCATGATTCATGAATTACCGAATAAAGCCAACGCAGTCTTTAAAGTTTATTCTCTTGAGTTTTGTTCTTTAGCAGACTAAACACAATAAAAGTCCCTCAGCACTGCACACACTAACTGCTTGTATTTACCAAAGTTATGGAACCCTCCTTTGTCCTCTCCAGGACTTTTTCCCAGAGGCAGGAATGCTGGCAAACTGTGACCTCAGAGCCCATGGGGCTGCTCTGCTGATTCGCGCAGGATGACTAGTAAGCTCTTTCCAAGAAGAACATAAGCATGGAGAAGTCCTGGGAGCCCCACCCTAATTCTTTATTATATCTCACTCTTAGTTGTTTTGGTACCAAGGTGGTATTTTGGAGTTTTATAAATCTTGGAAGTAAACCCTGACTGTCAGGCAGATAACTCTCATTCTCTTATTCAGCATCAGCCCATCAGCATCACTGTTTCTTAAAAACAGCAGTTTTGAGTATTTAGATGAGGGCCCCTTGAAGCATAGGAATCCCCCTTCCAGTAGACCCTGTTTTGCTTACACTTAAATGATCCCATGGGGGGATGGTCCCCTTGAAGGTGAGGTGAGGTGAGAGAACGAGGAGGTTAGAAAAGGAAGGGTTGCAATACAGTCTGCCTTGGAAAAGAGGCTCTGCAGCAGAGGGGACAGAGAATCCATGTGATGGCAGAGGAATAAGGACACCCCCACCCAGGCCTGGATCTTCTCATTATTCCCTCCCCATTTCATTTAGTCTATGAATCCAATCTCCACTTATTCCAGAATATATCCGACCTCTGCATGCCTGCAATGAGAGCCGTGGGTGATCTATTTCCTACATCCTTAAAGTAGGGTCTGAGGGCCAGCAGAGTCAGTGAGGGCATCACCTGGGAAGTGTGCAGAAATGCAGAATCTCTGGCCCTCCCAGGACATACTGAATAAAAATCTGCATTTTAACAATTATCCCAGATAATTAACTTTTACATTAAGTGAGAGAAGTTCATGAGGAGCTACCTCAAATTATGGCACTTTGGCCTATTGACTATTTTGAGCTAAAGAGATCTGTAAACTACCAGGTATGGGAAGGACTTTCTGACCTTCCTTTACAGCAGGTGGAAAGACTTTCATGTGAAAGCTGCCCCCACACTTGCAGGGAAGGACCATCATTATTGTCAATATGGAGTGGAACCTGAACAGACAGACCCTGCTATGATTCTCCAGTTTATCACATTTAGCTCATACCTCCTTTGTCCTGTCATATTTCTCCACCACTGTCCACTCTTCATCAAATCCATCATAAAAGTTATTTCTTTGCTTGTTTAATTTAAGGCCCCTGTGTCACATAAAATTTGAATTAAATAAATTTGTATGCTTTGCTCTGTTAATCTATATCAGTTAAAACTTCAAATCCATACAGGAATCTTACGAGGCTCCAGGGAACCATTTTCTCCCATACACCCAGGACTGGATTATTTAAGGAACACAAACCAGTCATGCTCTTTATCTCTAAAGAGTCTTTGACACTATTTTTTAAACACTTTTCGATTTTTGCTGTTTAGAAATTCATGTAGTAATAGAAAGAGCAGGAAATGACAGTCACAGAACTTGGAGTAAATCTCTGGTTCAGTTCTATTTGAGTGAGTGATTTAACCTCCACACCTCAAGTTCCACATGGGTAATATAGGGACAATGAAAATCATGCTGACCTCCCACAAACACAGAAAGTCTTAGATGAATTACGAGCACTCGACTCATAGCAGGAACTTAATAAACACTAGGTTCTTCTCATTAATAGAAAACACACCTGAGAAATAATGCTCTAAAATTTAAATTACATATGCATCATTGTTTAGGTCAACTTCTTGGTTTATCAGAATCTTCATCAGAATTTATGGAAAAAGTCAAATTTTGGGAACAAAGGTAGAACAAAATCCATAACTTAATTAAAAGCTTTTGATGGGAATTTAGGAAATAGAAAATAGCCAA
>NW_025804091.1:0-1098 GCF_021613505.1 Equus quagga
GAAAAAATTATTAATCTGGTTGAATTTCTCTAGTATAATCATTATTCCTTAGTCTTTGTTAGTTGTATTTCCTATAGTATAGACATTTTTAAAAATATGCAAATTTATCTACATTTTGTTTCAAAGCTTTTGGGAATTGCAACTTGCTTAGCAAGATCTAACTAAATCCAAGATAACCAGGAAAAACAAATAAAGAGAGCAACTATTATTCTTTCTTACTGTAGTTGTACTTTTTTAATGTTTACATATTTGAATTGTTACTAGTTGGGGTGAATAGAGTTAATTAGGGGTCCACACTCCTCACAACTCAAAGGCCTGGTCAATGATCGCGTTTTAATTGTTATATTTTACAAAGTATGTTTGGATATATATTAAGGATAGTTTCTCCTCATTAGAATTGCATTTTTTTTTTTTTCAGAATTTCCCTGACTACTCTCATGGGCTTATTTTCCCATTTCCTGTTTGTATAACAAACAGCTTTATGTGATATACATATAAACTTTCATGCTTATCAACTGTCTTTCATATTAAAAAAATCTCAAAACATATCTGTAAAACAAATAAGGTCATTTGATTCTTACCATTTTAGATGAGAAAACTATAAAAAGGTAAATGAGCTTTCTAAGATCTCCTAAGTGCACCCATTAGCTAAGGGATTGTAACAAGGGACATTGGGGATATGTCCAAGACGTTCTGCATCCGTTCCTCTGTATCCTCTCTAAGACTCGTGGTTTATGTCCTCAGATATGCTTTACTTTGAATGTCAGGCGTTCTTGGAATTGCAATTTCTAAGACGTTTCTGCGCATATGTGTGAATTGCAGCACTAAAGTTTTATTATCTGCCTCAAAGACTTGTGATATTTTCTCCTCAAGCAGAATATAGTACTAAAAAAGAAAAAAAAAATACTGTATTTCTTCAATACCCGACCCAAGTGAGCAAAAGGGAGCGAGATTATGTTTCTGTGGATGCTGTTTCAGTCGTGTTCTACTGCCTCATGCATTGTTTATTCACTCAGTGCTTTACCTCAAGAATCAAGATCCAGTGAATGAGGGGGCATTCTCCATGTAATGAATATTTCCTAAATACTGTTACTTGGT
>NW_025804092.1:0-1098 GCF_021613505.1 Equus quagga
ACCAAGTAACAGTATTTAGGAAATATTCATTACATGGAGAATGCCCCCTCATTCACTGGATCTTGATTCTTGAGGTAAAGCACTGAGTGAATAAACAATGCATGAGGCAGTAGAACACGACTGAAACAGCATCCACAGAAACATAATCTCGCTCCCTTTTGCTCACTTGGGTCGGGTATTGAAGAAATACAGTATTTTTTTTTTCTTTTTTAGTACTATATTCTGCTTGAGGAGAAAATATCACAAGTCTTTGAGGCAGATAATAAAACTTTAGTGCTGCAATTCACACATATGCGCAGAAACGTCTTAGAAATTGCAATTCCAAGAACGCCTGACATTCAAAGTAAAGCATATCTGAGGACATAAACCACGAGTCTTAGAGAGGATACAGAGGAACGGATGCAGAACGTCTTGGACATATCCCCAATGTCCCTTGTTACAATCCCTTAGCTAATGGGTGCACTTAGGAGATCTTAGAAAGCTCATTTACCTTTTTATAGTTTTCTCATCTAAAATGGTAAGAATCAAATGACCTTATTTGTTTTACAGATATGTTTTGAGATTTTTTTAATATGAAAGACAGTTGATAAGCATGAAAGTTTATATGTATATCACATAAAGCTGTTTGTTATACAAACAGGAAATGGGAAAATAAGCCCATGAGAGTAGTCAGGGAAATTCTGAAAAAAAAAAAAATGCAATTCTAATGAGGAGAAACTATCCTTAATATATATCCAAACATACTTTGTAAAATATAACAATTAAAACGCGATCATTGACCAGGCCTTTGAGTTGTGAGGAGTGTGGACCCCTAATTAACTCTATTCACCCCAACTAGTAACAATTCAAATATGTAAACATTAAAAAAGTACAACTACAGTAAGAAAGAATAATAGTTGCTCTCTTTATTTGTTTTTCCTGGTTATCTTGGATTTAGTTAGATCTTGCTAAGCAAGTTGCAATTCCCAAAAGCTTTGAAACAAAATGTAGATAAATTTGCATATTTTTAAAAATGTCTATACTATAGGAAATACAACTAACAAAGACTAAGGAATAATGATTATACTAGAGAAATTCAACCAGATTAATAATTTTTTC
>NW_025804093.1:0-1166 GCF_021613505.1 Equus quagga
GTGGGAGGTGCCCTCCCCCTACCTGGAGGAAAGGAGCATCCTTATCTCCAAAGACAAAGGGACCCCAAGACGAATCTTAATAAACAGGCCTTCTTAGGTTATCTCCAGTTTACTACAGTTACTTCATACTCCTCAAACTATCATATTCCTCTGACTGGCCACTCTTCATTGAGCCTAGCATATCAACACACAGATCTGTCTCTTTAGGTCTTCAGTTCCTTATGAAGCCTCCTGTATCATGTAAAACTTATACTGAATAATTTCATATGCTTTTCTCCTGTTAACCTCTCTTTGTCAGTTTAGTTACCAGACTCAGCAAGGGATCCTAAAGGAGTCCAGGGAAACTTTTTCCTCCCCTAAAAGGCCGAGGCTTCACAAATCCTGCAGGCTCCAGATGTAAAAGAATTATAGTGTTTTTCCACCTAGGAAGGTGGTAGTTTTAATTTAACCAGAATAATGCTTCCTCCTCCCGCAATCAATTCCCTCTGCTGAATCATCTAAATATTTCTCAGTATATGGAAACTTGTGTAGTGGAGGAGAAACTTCTTCTCAACCCTCTTAGGGTCCCCAGCTGGGTCTGAAAATTAAACTGACAAAGACAGATTAATAGGAGGAAAGCACTGAATTTAGTTGAGTGTACATGGGAGCCTTCACAAGGTACTGAAGACTCAAAGAAGTGACCAGAGTAAGAAATTTTATATAGTTTTGGAAAAGAAACATTATTTGTGAAGAATCGACAATACAAAGAAATTTGGGTCAGGGATTGTAAAATGGTGAAGAAGTAACAAGGTGTGTTTATACAGCATTCTGAACCTAAATTCCTTGTCTCTGATATGTTAAAAGATAAGCTAAGGCATACTTTTTAAGAGTTTATTTGAGGAAAAACAAATTTGAATTGAGTAGCAACCAACATAGCAGATAAAAGGAGCTCAGAGATACTGTATAAAATGAAAAACTTTTATAGGCAAAAGGGATCAGGGAAAAGGTAGTTATACTGGCAAAAAAGCAAGTTGGTTATTGCAAAGCTACTAGGGGATGGCAGGGGTCTTCCAGGCACATTATCTAATTGGAGCTGATCAGGTGATTCCTGATTGAGCGGTTTAAGATTCTGTTTCTGGAAGGTTTGTTGACTTGGGGCCTAGCATAAGTGACACCATTTTGGGCCT
>NW_025804094.1:0-1166 GCF_021613505.1 Equus quagga
GTGGGAGGTGCCCTCCCCCTACCTGGAGGAAAGGAGCATCCTTATCTCCAAAGACAAAGGGACCCCAAGACGAATCTTAATAAACAGGCCTTCTTAGGTTATCTCCAGTTTACTACAGTTACTTCATACTCCTCAAACTATCATATTCCTCTGACTGGCCACTCTTCATTGAGCCTAGCATATCAACACACAGATCTGTCTCTTTAGGTCTTCAGTTCCTTATGAAGCCTCCTGTATCATGTAAAACTTATACTGAATAATTTCATATGCTTTTCTCCTGTTAACCTCTCTTTGTCAGTTTAGTTACCAGACTCAGCAAGGGATCCTAAAGGAGTCCAGGGAAACTTTTTCCTCCCCTAAAAGGCCGAGGCTTCACAAATCCTGCAGGCTCCAGATGTAAAAGAATTATAGTGTTTTTCCACCTAGGAAGGTGGTAGTTTTAATTTAACCAGAATAATGCTTCCTCCTCCCGCAATCAATTCCCTCTGCTGAATCATCTAAATATTTCTCAGTATATGGAAACTTGTGTAGTGGAGGAGAAACTTCTTCTCAACCCTCTTAGGGTCCCCAGCTGGGTCTGAAAATTAAACTGACAAAGACAGATTAATAGGAGGAAAGCACTGAATTTAGTTGAGTGTACATGGGAGCCTTCACAAGGTACTGAAGACTCAAAGAAGTGACCAGAGTAAGAAATTTTATATAGTTTTGGAAAAGAAACATTATTTGTGAAGAATCGACAATACAAAGAAATTTGGGTCAGGGATTGTAAAATGGTGAAGAAGTAACAAGGTGTGTTTATACAGCATTCTGAACCTAAATTCCTTGTCTCTGATATGTTAAAAGATAAGCTAAGGCATACTTTTTAAGAGTTTATTTGAGGAAAAACAAATTTGAATTGAGTAGCAACCAACATAGCAGATAAAAGGAGCTCAGAGATACTGTATAAAATGAAAAACTTTTATAGGCAAAAGGGATCAGGGAAAAGGTAGTTATACTGGCAAAAAAGCAAGTTGGTTATTGCAAAGCTACTAGGGGATGGCAGGGGTCTTCCAGGCACATTATCTAATTGGAGCTGATCAGGTGATTCCTGATTGAGCGGTTTAAGATTCTGTTTCTGGAAGGTTTGTTGACTTGGGGCCTAGCATAAGTGACACCATTTTGGGCCT
>NW_025804095.1:0-1100 GCF_021613505.1 Equus quagga
GAAAAAATTATTAATCTGGTTGAATTTCTCTAGTATAATCATTATTCTTTAGTCTTTGTTAGTTGTATTTCCTATAGTATAGACATTTTTAAAAATATGCAAATTTATCTACATTTTCCTTCAAAGCTTTTGGGAATTGCAACTTGCTTAGCAAGATCTAACTAAATCCAAGATAACCAGGAAAAACAAATAAAGAGAGCAACTATTATTCTTTCTTACTGTAGTTGTATTTTTTTAATGTTTACATATTTGAATTGTTACTAGTTGGGGTGAATAGAGTTAATTAGGGGTCCACACTCCTCACAACTCAAAGGCCTAGTCAATGATCGTGTTTTAATTGTTATATTTTACAAAGTATGTTTGGATATATATTAAGGATAGTTTCTCCTCATTAGAATTGCATTTTTTTTTCTTTTTCAGAATTTCCCTGACTACTCTCATGGGCTTATTTTCCCATTTCCTGTTTGTATAACAAACAGTTTTAAGTAACATACATATAAACTTTCATACTTATCAACTGTCTTTCATATTAAAAAAATCTCAAAACATATCTGTAAAACAAATAAGGTCATTTGATTCTTACCATTTTAGATGAGAAAACTATAAAAAGGTAAATGAGCTTTCTAAGATCTCCTAAGCACACCCGTTAGCTAAGGGATTGTAACAAGGGACATTGGGGCTATAGTCCAAGACGTTCTGCATCCGTTCCTCTGTATCCTCTCTAAGACTCGTGGTTTATGTCCTCAGATATGCTTTACTTTGAATGTCAGGCGTTCTTGGAATTGCAATTTCTAAGACGTTTCTGCGCATATGTGTGAATTGCAGCATTAAAGTTTTATTATCTGCCTCAAAGACTTGTGATATTTTTTCCTCAAGCAGAATATAGTACTAAAAAAGAAAAAAAAATACTGTATTTCTTCAATACCAGACCCAAGTGAGCAAAAGGGAGTGAGATTATGTTTCTGTGGATGCTGTTTCAGTCGTGTTCTACTGCCTCATGCAATGTTTATTCACTCAGTGCTTTACCTCAAGAATCAAGATCCAGTGAATGAGGGGGCATTCTCCATGTAATGAATATTTCCTAAATACTGTTACTTGGT
>NW_025804096.1:0-1166 GCF_021613505.1 Equus quagga
AGGCCCAAAATGGTGTCACTTATGCTAGGCCCCAAGTCAACAAACCTTCCAGAAACAGAATCTTAAACCGCTCAATCAGGAATCACCTGATCAGCTCCAATTAGATAATGTGCCTGGAAGACCCCTGCCATCCCCTAGTAGCTTTGCAATAACCAACTTGCTTTTTTGCCAGTATAACTACCTTTTCCCTGATCCCTTTTGCCTATAAAAGTTTTTCATTTTATACAGTATCTCTGAGCTCCTTTTATCTGCTATGTTGGTTGCTACTCAATTCAAATTTGTTTTTCCTCAAATAAACTCTTAAAAAGTATGCCTTAGCTTATCTTTTAACATATCAGAGACAAGGAATTTAGGTTCAGAATGCTGTATAAACACACCTTGTTACTTCTTCACCATTTTACAATCCCTGACCCAAATTTCTTTGTATTGTCGATTCTTCACAAATAATGTTTCTTTTCCAAAACTATATAAAATTTCTTACTCTGGTCACTTCTTTGAGTCTTCAGTACCTTGTGAAGGCTCCCATGTACACTCAACTAAATTCAGTGCTTTCCTCCTATTAATCTGTCTTTGTCAGTTTAATTTTCAGACCCAGCTGGGGACCCTAAGAGGGTTGAGAAGAAGTTTCTCCTCCACTACACAAGTTTCCATATACTGAGAAATATTTAGATGATTCAGCAGAGGGAATTGATTGCGGGAGGAGGAAGCATTATTCTGGTTAAATTAAAACTACCACCTTCCTAGGTGGAAAAACACTATAATTCTTTTACATCTGGAGCCTGCAGGATTTGTGAAGCCTCGGCCTTTTAGGGGAGGAAAAAGTTTCCCTGGACTCCTTTAGGATCCCTTGCTGAGTCTGGTAACTAAACTGACAAAGAGAGGTTAACAGGAGAAAAGCATATGAAATTATTCAGTATAAGTTTTACATGATACAGGAGGCTTCATAAGGAACTGAAGACCTAAAGAGACAGATCTGTGTGTTGATATGCTAGGCTCAATGAAGAGTGGCCAGTCAGAGGAATATGATAGTTTGAGGAGTATGAAGTAACTGTAGTAAACTGGAGATAACCTAAGAAGGCCTGTTTATTAAGATTCGTCTTGGGGTCCCTTTGTCTTTGGAGATAAGGATGCTCCTTTCCTCCAGGTAGGGGGAGGGCACCTCCCAC
>NW_025804097.1:0-1166 GCF_021613505.1 Equus quagga
AGGCCCAAAATGGTGTCACTTATGCTAGGCCCCAAGTCAACAAACCTTCCAGAAACAGAATCTTAAACCGCTCAATCAGGAATCACCTGATCAGCTCCAATTAGATAATGTGCCTGGAAGACCCCTGCCATCCCCTAGTAGCTTTGCAATAACCAACTTGCTTTTTTGCCAGTATAACTACCTTTTCCCTGATCCCTTTTGCCTATAAAAGTTTTTCATTTTATACAGTATCTCTGAGCTCCTTTTATCTGCTATGTTGGTTGCTACTCAATTCAAATTTGTTTTTCCTCAAATAAACTCTTAAAAAGTATGCCTTAGCTTATCTTTTAACATATCAGAGACAAGGAATTTAGGTTCAGAATGCTGTATAAACACACCTTGTTACTTCTTCACCATTTTACAATCCCTGACCCAAATTTCTTTGTATTGTCGATTCTTCACAAATAATGTTTCTTTTCCAAAACTATATAAAATTTCTTACTCTGGTCACTTCTTTGAGTCTTCAGTACCTTGTGAAGGCTCCCATGTACACTCAACTAAATTCAGTGCTTTCCTCCTATTAATCTGTCTTTGTCAGTTTAATTTTCAGACCCAGCTGGGGACCCTAAGAGGGTTGAGAAGAAGTTTCTCCTCCACTACACAAGTTTCCATATACTGAGAAATATTTAGATGATTCAGCAGAGGGAATTGATTGCGGGAGGAGGAAGCATTATTCTGGTTAAATTAAAACTACCACCTTCCTAGGTGGAAAAACACTATAATTCTTTTACATCTGGAGCCTGCAGGATTTGTGAAGCCTCGGCCTTTTAGGGGAGGAAAAAGTTTCCCTGGACTCCTTTAGGATCCCTTGCTGAGTCTGGTAACTAAACTGACAAAGAGAGGTTAACAGGAGAAAAGCATATGAAATTATTCAGTATAAGTTTTACATGATACAGGAGGCTTCATAAGGAACTGAAGACCTAAAGAGACAGATCTGTGTGTTGATATGCTAGGCTCAATGAAGAGTGGCCAGTCAGAGGAATATGATAGTTTGAGGAGTATGAAGTAACTGTAGTAAACTGGAGATAACCTAAGAAGGCCTGTTTATTAAGATTCGTCTTGGGGTCCCTTTGTCTTTGGAGATAAGGATGCTCCTTTCCTCCAGGTAGGGGGAGGGCACCTCCCAC
>NW_025804098.1:0-1100 GCF_021613505.1 Equus quagga
ACCAAGTAACAGTATTTAGGAAATATTCATTACATGGAGAATGCCCCCTCATTCACTGGATCTTGATTCTTGAGGTAAAGCACTGAGTGAATAAACATTGCATGAGGCAGTAGAACACGACTGAAACAGCATCCACAGAAACATAATCTCACTCCCTTTTGCTCACTTGGGTCTGGTATTGAAGAAATACAGTATTTTTTTTTCTTTTTTAGTACTATATTCTGCTTGAGGAAAAAATATCACAAGTCTTTGAGGCAGATAATAAAACTTTAATGCTGCAATTCACACATATGCGCAGAAACGTCTTAGAAATTGCAATTCCAAGAACGCCTGACATTCAAAGTAAAGCATATCTGAGGACATAAACCACGAGTCTTAGAGAGGATACAGAGGAACGGATGCAGAACGTCTTGGACTATAGCCCCAATGTCCCTTGTTACAATCCCTTAGCTAACGGGTGTGCTTAGGAGATCTTAGAAAGCTCATTTACCTTTTTATAGTTTTCTCATCTAAAATGGTAAGAATCAAATGACCTTATTTGTTTTACAGATATGTTTTGAGATTTTTTTAATATGAAAGACAGTTGATAAGTATGAAAGTTTATATGTATGTTACTTAAAACTGTTTGTTATACAAACAGGAAATGGGAAAATAAGCCCATGAGAGTAGTCAGGGAAATTCTGAAAAAGAAAAAAAAATGCAATTCTAATGAGGAGAAACTATCCTTAATATATATCCAAACATACTTTGTAAAATATAACAATTAAAACACGATCATTGACTAGGCCTTTGAGTTGTGAGGAGTGTGGACCCCTAATTAACTCTATTCACCCCAACTAGTAACAATTCAAATATGTAAACATTAAAAAAATACAACTACAGTAAGAAAGAATAATAGTTGCTCTCTTTATTTGTTTTTCCTGGTTATCTTGGATTTAGTTAGATCTTGCTAAGCAAGTTGCAATTCCCAAAAGCTTTGAAGGAAAATGTAGATAAATTTGCATATTTTTAAAAATGTCTATACTATAGGAAATACAACTAACAAAGACTAAAGAATAATGATTATACTAGAGAAATTCAACCAGATTAATAATTTTTTC
>NW_025804099.1:0-11624 GCF_021613505.1 Equus quagga
ATAAACTCTTACATTTATGGTGAATTTATTCTGACAAGGATGTCAAGGCAATTTATGGAGAGAAAAATGATTTTTCTAATAAATGATGATGGGACAAATGAATAGGCTGGCCCCAGTCTAGTCCTTTTTAATTTCCAATTCCCCAAGATTTCCTAACTTTATTTTTAAAATTATTTTTCAGCTTTATTGAGGTATAATTGACAAATAAAATTGTAACATTTATTTAATTGAAATTTTTTTGTGTACAGCACAATGAACTTTAATGTCCCCTTTGGGGGAGGGGAGCACACTTGCCTTTTTGGAGACACCCAAAGGTTGTCTGGTACTTTGGTGCAGGAAGGATTTGATCCAATCCTTTGCTGGCTTAGGGAGCTGAAAGGCACATAAAGTTGGTGGCTCAAACTGCTCTGGGCTGGGTTTGAGCAGAAGGTGGACAAGAAGGTGGTTTGTGCAGATGGGCAGAGCATGAGTATGGGCTCAAGTTCTTGTTGGCAGAGGTCCTGGGTGGATGCTGGGGCAGCTAAGGGCAGCTTGAGCACTGAGGCTGGGTAGATGCTGTGGTGGTCCTCATCTGCACAGTCCACCAGTTTCAATGCTCTGGAACCACAGCTGCATCTCTCTCTGGGCCTCCTCCGTAGAGTTGCTGGTGTGGGTGACATGCTGGTGTGGGTGGTGCTGATGTGGATGCTGAAGTCTCCCTGATGGTGCCCAGGGCAGCCTCAGCTGAGTCAGTGTGGACCACAATGGGGCCGTCCCAGACCATGGCCCAGCAGACCACGACCACTGTAGGGCCAGAGCTCCTATAGCTGGTGAGGGATAGGTAGAAGGGCTTCCTCAGGAGTTCGCAGGTCATGCTAGTGCTCAGCAAGTGTGCGTCCCTGGCGCCAATGGCATCTTCAGCCCCACCTGCTTGAATCCCCGCCTTTCAAAGCACTGAATCTCATTCCTGATGACTTGCCTCTGCACCCCACCTGGCCTCACTGTGACCAGAGTCCACTCTTGGGTCCAGGAGGGCCCCCCTGAGCTGGGGTGTATGAGCAGTCTCAGGCTGGGCAGGTGGGCCACACAGCTACCTGACAGCAAGATGCACCTGAAGAGGCTGCCCAGGCTGCCTGGCCACCGGTTGAGCACTGTGAGGAGCACTGCCCCGATACCTCAGCCCCCACAAAGGAGCAACTGTAATGTATTTAAAGTGTGTAAAGTGATGATCTGATATATGTATATGCTGTGGAAGGATTCCCACCCACAATCCAGTCAGTTAACACATCCATCACCTCACTTATTTACCTTTTTTTGTCTGTTTTGGTAATAATACTTAAGTTCTGCTTCCTTAGAATATTTCAATTATACAATACAGTACTATCAACTGTAGTCAACATGTTAAACATTAGATCCTTATACCTTATTCATCATGTAGCTGAAAGTGTGTACGCTTTTGCCAACCTTTCCCATTTCCCCCACTCCTCAGGCCCTGGCAACCACCATTGTACTCTGTTTCCATGAGTTCTATTTTTTTCCTTCTTTTTTTTTAGATTCTGCATATAAATGATACCATATGGTATTTGTCTTTCACTGTCTAGTTTATTTCACTTAGCGTGATGCCCTCTGTGTTCATCTATGTTGTTGTGAGTGACAGGATTTCCTTCTTTTTAAAGGTTGAATGATATTCCATTGTATATATGTATACCACATTTTCTTGATCCATTTATCTGACGTTGGACTCTTAGGTTGTTTCTCTACCTTAGCTGTTGTGAATAATGCTGCTATGAACATGGGAGTACAGATATCTCTTTGATATAATGATTTGTTTCCTTTGGATGTATACCCAGAAATAGGATTGCTGGATCATGTGGTAGTTTTATTTTCAGTTTTTTGAGGAACCTCCATACTGCTTTCCATAGTGGCTGTACCAATTTAATTTCCCACCAGCAGTGCGCAAGGGTTCCCTTTTCTCCACATCCTCACCAACTGTTGTTATCTCTTGTCTTTTTGATAATAGAAATCTTAACAGCTGTGAGGTGATATCTCATTGTGGCTTTGATTTGCATTTCCCCGATGATGAGGGATGTTGAGAACCTTTTCATGTACCTGTTGGATATTTGTATATCTTCTTTGGAAAAATGTTTATTCAGGTCCTTTGCCTATTTTTTAGTTGAGTTATTTGGTTTTTTGCTGTTGGGTTGTATGAGTTCCTTGTATGTTGTATATTAAGCCCTTATCAGATTTCCAAATTTTATCATATTTGCAGGTTTGAAAATATTTTCTCCCATTCAGTAGGTTGCCTTTTCATTTTGTTGATGATTTTCTTTACTATACAGATGCTTTTTAGTTTGATGTAGTCCTACTTACTTATTTTTGCTTTTGTTGTCAAATCCGAAAAATCATTGCCAAGGCTGATGTCAAGGAACTGTTTTTTCCAAGGAGTTTTATGATTTCACATTTTATGTTTAAGTCTTTAATCCATTTGAGTTGATTTTTGTATGTGGTGTAAGATAGTGGTCTAGTTTCATTCTTTTGCCTGTGGCTGTCCAGTTTTGCCAACACCATTTATTGAAGAGACTGTTCCTCCCCCACATATATTCTTGGATCTTTTGTCATAAATTAATTGACCATATGTGCATGGGTTTATTTCTGGGCTCTCTATACTGTTCCATTGATCTATGTGTCTGTTTCTCTGCTAATACTATACTGTTTTGATTACTATAGCTTTGTAATATAGTTTGAAATCAGGAAGTGGGATGCCTCCAGCTTTGTTCTTCTTTCTCAAGATTGCTTTGATTATTCAGGGTCTTTTGCAGTTTCATACAAATTTTAGGATTTTTTTTATTTCTATGAAAAATTTCATTGGAATTTTGATAGAGATTTCTTTGAATCTGTAGATTGATTTGGGTAGTATAGACGTTGTAACAATATTAATTCTTCTAATCCTAGAGCATGGAATATCTTTCCATTTATTTGTGTTGTTTAATATCCACATATTTGTGAATTTTACACTTTTCTTCTTGCAATTGATTCCTAGTCTTATACCATTTTGGTTGGAAAAGATGCTTGATATTATTTGAATCTTCTTAAATTTATTAAGGCTTGTTTTGTGTCCTAATGTATGATCTATGCTGTAGAATGTTCCGTGTGTGCTTGAGAAGATTGTGTATTTTGCTGCTGTTGGATGAAATGTTCTGTATGTGTCTAATAGGCTCATCTGGTCTAATGTGTCATTCAAGTCCTTATTGATTTTCTGTCTGGATGATCATTGTTGAAAGTGGGACATGAATTAAATTATTTTTCACGGATCCTAGGTTTGTTGTCAAAGTTCTTATGGAAAGTTCTATGTCTATGTTTTAAAATTAAATTCCTAATTTGTTCTCTCTTTTCTAAAAATATACAGTTATTACTACAGAATCTTGCAATGGTATACTTACTTTTTACCCTTCCCATCCTTTGTGCTCTGTTGTGTCATGTGTTTTGTTTTTTATAAACTACAAAATTCATAATACATTATTATTTTATTTTGCTTTGAACATCTAATTATATTTGAAAGAAATTTAAACTGATAAAAATATCTTATTTACCCACATGTTTACCATTTTTGGTGCTCTTCATTCCTTTGTGTAGACTGCAATTTCCACCTACTATTATTTTCTTCTGCTGAAGAACTTCAACATTTCTTATATTGGAAGTCTGTTGGTCATGAATTCTCTGACCTTTTGTTTTTTGAAAAATTTATTTCATCTTCAATTTTTAGAGATAATTTCACTGGGTATAGAATTCTAGGTTGACAGGTTATTTTTTTTTTTAAATTTCAGTACCTTAAAAATGTCTCTTTGTCTTCTGACTTGCTCATTATCTGATGACAAATCTGCTATACTTCTTATGTTTATATATTCTGTGTATAATTTGTTGTTTTTCCCCCTCTGGTTGCTTTAAAGATTTTCCCTTTTTCATTGGTTTTCAGCAATTTGATTCTGATGTGCTATGGTGTAGATCTTTTTTGTTTTTTTTTTAAAAATTCTACTTGTGTTTCATTGAGATTCTTGGATCTGTATGTAGATAGTTTTCATCAAACTTGGTAAAATTTTGGCTCTTTTTCTTCTAATATTTTTGCCTCCTTCCTTTTTTCCAGGATGCCAATTACACGTATGGTAGACTTCTCGATAAGATCCCACATATCATTGATGCTTTGTTCATTTTTATTTTCAGTCTTATTTTTTTCTGTTTTGGATAGTTTCTATGTTTTATCTTAAAGTTCACTGATCTTTTATTCTGCTATATCTACTCTGCTGTTATTCTCACCTGGCATATTTTTCATTTCCTGCTGTTGATAGTATTCAGATATTTTTAATTTCAGATCTTATATTTTTAAAATTTAGAAGTTTCATTTGGTTTTTTTTTTATACCTTACGTTTTTCTCTTCATTATGGTTATGCTTTCCTTTACTTATTAAAGATATAGTATATATTTGTTATAGTGTTTAATATTCTTTTCTACTGGTTTCATCCTGTATGTCATTTCTGGGTTTGTTTCTGTTGCTTGATTTTTTTTTCTGGTTATGCATCATATTTTACTGTTTCTTTGCATGCCTAGGAATTTTTAAATGGATGCTGTGTATCATGAATCATGTATTGTTGGTTGCTGTATTTCATTTTATTCATTTAAATAATATTTATAATCCAGTCCTATAAACTTTTCAGCTCTCTCTTTTTTGTCTAGTGATTGTTTTCCTTTTTAGCTGTTTCAGATGCGGATTTAAATTTTTTATGTGTTGTCATGAGCATTTTCAAAAAGAAATTTGTGGTTGTATCCCACATTACATACACATGTATCTCACCTGAAGTCCAGAATCATGGAAAAATATTGGCTGCTTGGATCTTTGCTGGGCAAGTGAGGGAGTAAATTTTGAAGCTAATTCATGGTGCACACACATAGAGGTTGGGCTGTGGATATATTCAGTCTCCTTCACACTAGATGTTGCCCAGGTGCCAGAGGAAAACTGAGGAGTCAGTATGGGATCACAGTGGGTAAGGTGAGAGGTATTTATATTTTTCTTTTTTCCATTGCAGACATGTTCCCTGGAACCTTCATGAGCCAAAAAGAAGCCAATTTTATTTTATTGGAAACCTGGATTTGAAGTACGTCTTAATGCTCAAGTTTGTTTCTCAGGCTCAGAGACAGTGTTTGACTCTGTGGGGTCAGCTGAAGCAATAGGGGCACCTTACTTTCTGCTTTAGAACCCTCAGGAAGCTCTGATGATTTTGTTCCCTGGATTGAAGCCCTCTTGAGCAGCGATTCTGTCATTTGCAGTGGAACCCAGACCTTAGTGTCTATGGTGTATTTTACTCACAGTGTGGTTTAGAAAGTGCCCATCCAGGGGCCAGCCCTGTGGTGTAGTGGTTAAGTTTGGCGTGCTCTGCTTCAGCGGCCCAGGATTTGGGGGTTCGGGTTCCAGGCATGGACCTACACCACTCCTTAGCCATGCTGTGGTGGCATCCCACATACAAAACAGAGGAAGATGGGCACAGGTGTTAGCTCAGGGACAATCTTCCTCAAGCAAAAAAAAAAGGAAGATTGGCAACAGATGTTAGCTCAGGCAAATCTTCCTCACCAAAGAAGAAGAAGAAGAAGAAAGTGTCCATCCAGAATCTGCAGTTTTAATCTATCCTAAGGAACCTTCTGTCTCAGTTATAAGAGGAGATTTCCGGGCAATAGTTTACAGGGTTTCTAAGACATGACACAGTAGATTGATTATTTATTCAAAAATATGTATTAGACGTCTGCTATACTTCTGATATTGTCTTTGGTGCTGGAGATGGACCAGATGATACACTGTGTGCTGTCAAGAGTAAGGATTCTCTGTAGAGAGGAAGCAAATAACAACATACTAATGACACACAACCCAAGCTAGGGGAATGGACCAGGGAAGACAACAGTGAAGTTACAGCTGAAGGAAATTAGAATGTTGAGCAGGGGTTAACTAGAAGGGGCTGCATGGTATTTCAGGGAGAGGGTCCAGCAAGGGCAGAGTCAGAGATGTGAGAGAACAATTTAAATTAATTAAGGAGATATTAGCTGCTATAACAGGTAAGTCTCAACATCTTGTAATGATAAAGGTTTATTTTCATTTAAGTAAAATCTAAAGTAGGTATTCCTGGTGAGCATATGTCTCCTTCCAAGGAATAATTGAGGGATATATGGTCTTTCTATTCTTTCTATCTTATGGCTTTACCATCTTCATCACATACTTCCAAATTTGCCACTACGCTTGTCTGCATCAAGTCGAAGTCAGTAATTGGAAGAAAGAGCATGGAGAATTTTTGGGGGGAATTTGAACACATTGCTTCTGTTCATATTCTGTTGGCTCGAAGTCAGTCATATAGCCACATCTAAATGCATGGGAAACTGGGAAATGCAGTTGAGTGGTGTGGTCAGGAAGAAAAGGGAATGGGTTTGGTGATTAACTTTCTACCACACGTTACATTTTCTGGGAACTGCGAGTAATGTGATCTGGCTCTCCTAATAGTTTTAAGTGGAGGAACTGTCAAAAAATAAAGCTGGAGAGATAGTGGACTACATCTTGGCTTTCTATATCATGATGCAGAATTTGGAATCTATTCTAAAGGCACTGGGATTCATTTGAAGAATTTTAATTTGGGAAGTTCATATTTACATTTAGGAAGATCATGCCAACAGTATTTTTAAGAGGCAGAATAACACGGGAGTTAAGGTCTCGTTTCTGGAGGCGCTCTGCCTGAGTGTGCTTCTGGTTGCTTCATTTACAATCAATGGGCCCTTGAGGAAGCCCTCACTCCTTTAATCTTTTATTTTCTAATCTGTAAAATGCAGACGATATTGGTACCTAAGTGGAGGAACTGTCAAAAAATAAAGCTGGAGAGATAGTGGACTACATCTTGGCTTTCTCATAGAATTGTCAAACAAAATAGTAAAGAATTGAGTATAGAGCCTGATGCTGATACAAGGTAATAATAAGCCCCTGTCTTTGCTGTTGATGGTGATAGTATCATTGACAGTGACTGGAGATACATTGGAAGAAGGTGAGAGTGAAGCGGGGAAAGAGTCAGAAAACCATCGTGATAACTCAGGGGTGAAACGATGGGTTCTTTCACCAACGTGGTAGCCATAGGACTTAAGGGGAGTTTCATGTTTGAAAATGTTAAGTAGGAGGAATCAACATGTTGTGGTGATCACTTGAAGTGAGAGATGGAGAAAGAGGAACAGGGGGTCTGTGAGTGTGTCTTGGGCGCGCTCTTGCACGGTGGCGCCACTGGCCAAGGCAGGCGATGCAGGGGGGAGCTTCGGAGGGAAGGTTGGTGTGTGGTTTAGGATTTCTGCACTTTCACTTCAACGTCCTGCCATCTAGCACCTTGACTGAGTCCCTTCTTCTCGAGTATAGGGCTCCCTATCCCTCTGGGCCATGTCTCCTGTGAGGACCTTGGTAGACCAGGCTCCTCAGAAGAAGAGGCCTGGAGGAGAAACAGCAGTGGTTTCAGGCCTCAGCTTTTGATGTGAAATTGTCTTTATTGCTTCACTTCCCAGGGCTTTTCTATTTGTGGCTTCGGAGGTGGGGCTGTGGGTCATTCTGTGTCCAGGCCCCTACATCGGTAGTGACCTAGACCTTGGAGGCTTGCCCAGGTAAGTTGTGCTCTAAGGCCCCCGGCTGTGAGTCCATGTGGGCCCCAAGCACATTCAAATGTGAGTTAGAGCAAAGTGTTTGTCTTGGTTTCTATGTACATTGTCTGTTGGCACTATTTTTTCCATTGAATGACATAGAAAATGAATTTTAAAATATTGGGAATTACATAGTATTTGTTTTTTATAAACCTCCACCTTATGGCACCATCATCTCTGTAGTGCCAATGAGGTAAAGTACTTTTTAAAAAAAAATAAAAACTAATGGCTACCACCTTAGCAATATCTTTGTAGGTTCTAGTTTTTTGTGGTGGAAGTCCCAATAGCAAGAAATTGGGTTATCTCTTTCTTTTTTTTTTTTTTAAGATTGGCACCTGAGCTAACAACTGTTGCCAATCCTTTTTTTTCCTGCTTTGTCTCCCCCCAAATCCCCCCAGTGCATAGTTGTATATCTTAGTTGCAGGTCCTTCTAGTTGTGGCATGTGGGATGCCACCTCAACGTGGCCTGACAAGCGGTGCCATGTCTGCACCTGGGATCCAAACCACTGAAACCCTGGGCCACTGAAGCGGAGTGTGCAAACTTAACCACTCGTCCACGGGGCCGGCCCCTCTTTCCTTTTTTTTTAAGATTTTATTTTTTTCCTTTTTCTCCCCAAAGTCCCCCAGTACATAGTTGTATATTCTTCGTTGTGGGTCCTTCTAGTTGTGGAATGTGGGATGCTGCCTCAGCGTGGTTTGATGAGCAGTGCCATGTCTGTGCCCGGGATTCGAACCAACGAAACACTGGGCCGCCTGCAGTGGAGCGCACAAACTTAAGCACTCGGCCAGGGGGCCAGCCCCCCTCTTTCCTTTTTTTTAAGTATGCTTTTTGGTAAGGAAGATTGGCCCTGAGCTAATATCTGTTGCCAATCTTCCTCTTTTTTCTCTCTCCCCAAAGCCCCAGGACAGACTTATATATCCTAGTTGTAGGTCATTCTAGTTCTTCTCTGGGGGATGCCACCACAGCATGGCTTGATGAGGAGTGCGTAGGTCCATGCCCAGGATCTGAACTGACAAACCCAGGCCGTGGAAGCAGAGTGTGCAAACTTAACCACTTGGCCATGAGGCCAGCCCCAGATTCTCTCTCTATTTGTTTTTCTTTTTGAGGAAGATTAACCCTGAGCTAACATCTGCTGCCAATCCTCTTTTTGCTGAGGAAGACTGGCTCTGAGCTAACATCCTTGCCCATCTTCCTCTACTTGATATATGGGATGCCTACCACAGCATGGCTTAATGAGTGGTGCATAGGTCCACACCCGGCATCCGAACCAGTGAACCCCGGGCCCCTGAAGTGGATCATGTGAACTTAACCGCTATGCCACCAGGCCAGCCCAGGTTATCTCTTTTTAAAGAGGGTTTTTTTCCTGTTTTTCTTTTTGCTTCCAATCTTTTTTTTTTTTTTACTGTGGTGAAATACATGTAACATAGAATTTGCCATTTAAAGTGTGCAATTTTGTGGCAATTAAGTACATCAAAAATGTTGAACAACCATCACCACTATCTAGTTCCCGAACTTTTTCATCACCCAAAAAGGAAACCCTATGTCCAGCCACTCGTCCTCACTCCTTCCTCCCAGCCCCTGGCAACCGCAGATTTGCTTTCTGTCTCTATGTATTTGCCTATTCTGTGTATTTCATATAAATGGAATTGTGCAATACGTAACCTTTTGTATCTTTCATCTTTCCCTTAGCATAAGGTTTTCAGGGTTCATCCATGTTGTAGCATGTACCCGTTCTTCATTCCTTTCTTATGGCCAAAGATTATTCCATTAAAGAGCATTTTTTAAAAGCTTTGGAACAGCTTTATAAAAATCTCACTCCAGACTAGGGGTTGGCAGACTTTCTGTAAAAGGCCAGACAGTAAACATTTTCAGCTTTGAGGGCCACATGTGGTCTCTGCTGTGACTGCTGATGCTGCTGTTGTGGCAGAACACGGGGAGACAGCCGAGAACGCATGGGCGTGGCCGGGTCCCGATAAGACTGTGTTTACAGAAACAGACAGTGGCTCTGATTGGCCTGTGGGCTGCAGTTTGGTGACCCTGCTCTAGACCGTGTCATTGTTATACAACCCTCATTTGTATTTTGAGGAAAGAGGTGGTGGCTAAGGTGCTGAGCAATTTGTAAGTGGAACACAGACTGCTTTTTCTTAAAGATGGGTTAAAATCCCACAATATACTGTTCCAGGGTGGCTGTGCAAATTTGGGCTGTCCATGTTTTCCAGCCTCATATGCTTGAACATTTCTTATTGCTACCTCCCACCCCGAGTCTGAGTCTTGCCTTTTTAATCCTAGCTGGTTACTCCAGGATCCAAAAATGAAGCTGAGAACAACTTACAAGGGCTTCACTAAAGCCGTGAATCGCTATTTTGACATGCTGGTTCCCAGGATAGCACCACTCCAGGTAAAACCCAGTTCCCTATCTCTACGACCCAGGAGGTTTTTAGTATACGTCCCCTGAAATAAAACCATGGTGTCATGCCTACTCATTGTTTAAGTACAAATAGTGTGCCACTCTATTTCTAAAATGGCTGGAACATGTAAAAAGGACTATATACTAGGTAGACAATGAGCAGAGGAAAAGGACAAATGTATAGTATCTGCTAGGCGTCAAGCTTTGCACTAGGCAGTTAATTATCTAGCATATTTCATCCTCACAGTAATCATTTGAAGGAGATTGAATGGAGGCAATGAACAGGCTTGTACATGGCCACCAGACAGCTTCACATAATGTGAATTTACTAGGGACGGAGTTGGTTCCTAATGTTGTGAGTATACAAGAGTTAATCAGGCTCAGGGAAGCCATTAGAACAATTCAGTGACTGAAGAGCAGGAGTCAGTGTGCTATGTGGAGGACTGTAGGGATAGTCCTTTACAGAAATTAGAGCTGTGCTCTCCATTATGGTCACCATAGCCACCCGCAGCTATTCAAACTTAAATTAATTAAAATTAAATAAAATAAAAAATTCAGCTCCTCATTCACACCAGACACATTTAAGTGCTCAGTAGCCACACGTGGATGTATGGCTGCAATCACGGGACATTTTCATCACTGCGGAGAGTTCTCCCGGGCAGGGTTGAACCAGACTGCTCACCCCAAATCAGCACTTCTCAGCCTTGAACCTGCCAGAAAACCAAATAGTCTTCAGAAATTTGCTTGTTGAGCATGAAATCAGGGCCTAAGGAGGTTGGGAGGTCTCAAAAGCATTTTATTGTGTCCTGATGAATCAGCACTTGCAACTGAGTTTCCTTCTTTTAGAACTTTCCATTCTATTTATCATAGGCAGGGTCTCTTGCTTCAGGTAATCCCAGGTACTGTCAACTTGTGACTCTTTCCTCTTTCCTTTTCTGTTCTCTAATCTGCTAGATTCCTCCTTGGATGAATGAGAAGGAGGAAAAGAGAAGCAGGTTTTTTTTTTTTTTTAATGTTATGATAGATTACAACCTTGTGAGATTTCAGTTGTACATTTTTGTTAGTCATGTTGTGGGTACACCACTTCCCCCTTTGTGCCCTCCCCCCACCCCCCCTTTTCCCTGGTAACCACCGATCAGATCTCCTTATCAATATACTAACTTCCACCTATGAGTGGAGTCATATAGAGTTCGTCTTTCTCTGACTGGCTTATTTCACTTAACATAATACCCTCGAGGTCCATCCACGTTGTTGTGAACGGGCCAATTTTGTCTTTTTTTATGGCTGAGTAGTATTCCATTGTGTATATATACCACATCTTCTTTATCCAATCATCAGTTTCTGGGCATGTAGGCTGGTTCCACGTCTTGGCTATTGTAAATAATGCTGCGATGAACATAGGGGTGCAACGGACTCTTGAGATTTCTGATTTCAGGTTCTTAGGATAGATACCCAGTAATGGGATGGCTGGGTCATAGGGTATTTCTATTTTTAACTTTTTGAGAAATCTCCATACTGTTTTCCATAGTGGCTGTA
>NW_025804099.1:11634-14598 GCF_021613505.1 Equus quagga
TTAGTCTGATGAAGTCCCATTTGTTTATTCTTTCTATTGTTTCCCTCAACTGAGGAGTTACAGTGTCCGAAAAGATTCTTTTGAAACTGATGTCAAAGAGTGTACTGCCTATATTCTCTTCCAAAAGACTTATTGTCTCAGGCCTAATCTTTAGGTCTTTGATCCATTTTGAGTTTATTTTGGTGTGTGGTGAAAAAGAATGGTCGATTTTCAATCTTTTGCATGTGGCTGTCCAGTTTTCCCAGCACCATTTGTTGAAGAGACTTTCTTTTCTCCATTGTAGGCCCTCTGCTCCTTTGTCGAAGATTAGCTGTCCATAGATGTGTGGTTTTATCTCTGGGCTTTCAATTCTGTTCCATTGATCTGTGGACCTGTTTTTGTACCAGTACCATGCTGTTTTGATCACTGTAGCTTTGTAGTATGTTTTGAAATCGGGGATTGTGATTCCACCAGCTTTGTTTTTCCTGCTCAGGATTGCTTTAGCAATTCGCGGTCTTTTGTTGCCCCATATGAATTTTAGGATTGTTTGTTCAATTTCTGTGAAGAATGTTCTTGGGATTCTGATTGAGATAGCATTGAATCTGTAGATTGCTTTAGGTAGTATGGACATTTTAACTATGTTTATTCTTCCAATCCTTGTGCATGGAATGTCTTTCCATCTCTTTATGTCATCGTCAATTTCTTTCAAGAAAGTCTTGTAGTTTTCATTGTATAGATCCTTCACTTCCTTGGTTAAGTTTATCCCAAGGTATTTTATTCTTTTCGTTGCGATTGTGAATGGGATTGAGTTCTTGAGTTCTTTTTCTGTTAGTTCATTGTTAGTGTATAGAAATGCTACTGATTTAAGCACGTTAATTTTATACCCTGCTACTTTGCTGTAGTTGTTGATTATTTCTAATAGTTTTTCTGTGGATTCTTTGGGGTTTTCTATATATAAGATCATGTCGTCTGCAAACAACGAGAGTTTTACTTCTTCGTTACCTATTTGGATTCCTTTTATTTCTTTTTCCTGCCGAATTGCTCTGGCCAGCACCTCCAGTACTATGTTGAATAGGAGTGGTGAAAGTGGGCACCCTTGTCTTGTTCCTGTTCTCAGAGGGACGGCTTTCAGTTTTTGTCCATTGAGTATGATGTTGGCTGTGGGTCTGTCATATATGGCCTTTATTATGTTGAGGTACTTTCCTTCTATACCCATTTTATTGAGGGTTTTTATCATAAATGGGTGTTGGATCTTGTCGAATGCTTTCTGTGCATCTATTGAGATGATCATGTGGTTTTTGTTTTTCATTTTGTTGATGTAGTGTATCACGTTGATTGACTTGCGGATGTTGAACCATCCCTGTGTCCCTGGTATAAATCCCACTTGATCATGGTGTATAATCTTTTTGATGTATTGCTGTATTCGGTTTGCCAAAATTTTGTTGAGGATTTTTGCATCTATGTTCATCAGTGATATTGGGCTGTAGTTCTCCTTCTTTGTGTTGTCCTTGTCAGGTTTGGGGATCAGAGTGATGTTGGCTTCATAGAATGTGTTAGGGAGTACTCCATCTTTCTCAATTTTCTGGAACAGTTTGAGGAGAATAGGTATCTAGTCTTCTTTGAATGTTTGGTAGAATTCTCCAGAGAAGCCGTCTGGTCCTGGACTCTTATTTTTGGGGAGGTTTTTGATTACCGTTTCTATTTCCTTACTTGTGATTGGCGTATTCAGATTCTCCATTTCTTCCTGATTCAGTTTGGGGAGATTGTAGGAGTCTAGGAATTTGTCCATTTCTTCCAGGTTGTTCAATTTGTTGGCATACAGTTTTTCATAGTATTCTCTTATGATCTCTTGTATTTCATTGGTATCTATTGTGATTTCTCCTCTGTCGTTCCTAATTTTATTAATTTGCGATTTCTCTCTTCTTTTCTTGGTGAGTCTGGCTAGGGGTTTGTCAATTTTGTTAATTCCTTTGAAGAACCAACTCTTTGTTTCATTGATCCTTTCTATTGTCTTTTTTGTTTCAATATCATTTATTTCTGCTCTTATTTTTATTATTTCCCTCCTTCTACTGACTCTGGGCTTTGTTTGTTCTTCTTTTTCTAGTTCTGTTAGGTGTTGTTTGAGGTTGCTTATGTGAGCTTTTTCTTGTTTAGTGAGGTGAGCCTGTATTGCGATGAATTTCCCTCTTAGGACTGCTTTTGCTGCATCCCAAATGATTTGGTATGTCGTGTTCTCATTTTCATTTGTCTCCAGATAAAATTTGATTTCTTCTTTAATTTCTTCAATGATCCATTGTTTGTTGAGAAGCGTGTTGTTTAGTCTCCACATTTTTGCACCTTTCTCTGCTTTTTTCTTGTAGTTGATTTCTAGTTTAATAGCATTATGATCAGAAAAGATGCTTGATATTATTTCAACTCTCTTGTATTTATTGATGTTTGCTTTGGTTCCCAGAATATGGTCAATCCTTGAGAATGTTCCATGTGCACTTGAGAAGAATGTGTAACCTGCTGTTTTTGGATGAAGTGTTCTATATATATCTATTAAGTCCATCTGGTCTAATTTTTCATTTAATTCTATTATTTCCTTGTTGATTTTCTGTCTGGATGTTCTGTCCATTGGTGTTAATGGTGTGTTGAGGTCCCCTACTATTATTGTATTGTTGTTGATGTCTTCTTTTAGTTCTATTAAGAGTTGCTTTACAAATTTTGGTGCTCCTGTGTTGGGTGCGTATATATTTATAAGTGTTATGTCTTCTTGGTGGAGAGTCCCTTTTATCATTATATACTGTCCCTCTTTATCTTTCTTTATCTGTTTTGCTTTGAAATCTACCTTGTCTGATATTAGTATAGTGACATCTGCTTTCTTTTGTTCATTATTAGCTTGGAGTATTGTTCTCCATCCCTTCACAAGCAAAGTAGCTTTTACACCCACTTTAGGGTGAAGAAAATGAGGCTTAAGGATAGGAACTAGTTTGTCCATGTTCA
>NW_025804100.1:0-3813 GCF_021613505.1 Equus quagga
TAAAATTATTCTTGGCTGCTTCACAAACTACAAATATCACACATGCTGTTCTAGCACAGAAAGGCCACGTGTCAAGAGCCCAGCGTCCTTCACATGTGATAACACTGAGACAGGCTTTCAAGGAAGTAACTGAACACACAAAAAATCTCACTGTGTGCAATGCTGATTAAAAGCGTGGGCTTTGGAGTAACAGTGCCTGGGTTCAAACCCCAGTTCTGCCACCTACTAGCCATGTGACCTCATCAAATCCACTCAGCTCTCTTGGCTCAATTTTTTTCATCTGTAAAACGCATAATAAAAATACCTGCACCACAGGGTCGTTATTAAATATCCCTTGTATCATCCCATAGATATGTTTTAAAAGCAACTTTAATGTCTTTTCTGGTCACTGACAACAGAATTATTAAAAACATTAACATAAGTTGCATATAACTTCAGACAAGCGTATGATCAGGGTTTTTACCCTGAGTTCACAGATGTCCTCTCAGAGGGCGGAGGCCCAGGAATGTCCAGAAAGCACATGCATTTTTCTAAGACTGGGCTCCAAAACTCGGATTAGATTTTCAAAAGAAATTCAGAAATCAAAAGCAGGTAAGAACCACTGCGTTAAAGGCTCAAATAGTTGACGGTGCGACACGCCCCAGTTCAGTGGGCAGGACTATAAAATTAAGTGACTCTCCAGCAATGACCATAGACCAACAAAGAAGGTTGCCTGAAACCGACCCTGTGTGAGCATCTGAAACTAAAATGTAATTCTACTGCATTCAGCTGAGCTTTTTTAAATTTATTTTTATTGAGGTCATACTGGCTTATAACACTGTGTGAATTTCAGGTGCACATTATTCTATCTCAGTTTCCGCCACCAACAGTCTAGGTTTTACACATCACTATACATCTGTGCTCCTTTACCCCTTTCTCTCTCCCCCTACCCTCTTCCCCTCTGATAACCACTAATCTGTTCTCTTTATCCATGTGTTTATCTTCCATATATGGGTGAAATCATACGGTCTTTGTCTTTCCCTGTCTGGCTTATTTCACTTAGCATGACACCCTCAAGTTCCATCCATGTGGTCACAAATGGCATTTTGTCTTTTTTATGGTTGAGTAGTATTCCATTGTGAGTAGTATTCCATATACATACATACACGTCTTCTTTATTCCTTCATCAGTTGATGGGCACGTGGATTGCTTCCACGTCTTGGCTATTGTGAATAACACTGTGATGAACATGGGAGTGCAGGAACCTCTCTGAATTGTTGACTTCGTGTTCTTTGGATAAATACCCAGGAGTGGGATAGCTGGATCACATGGTAGTTCTATTTTTAATTTTTTGAAAAATCTCAATACTGCTTTCCATGGTGGCTGCAACAGTCTGCATTCCCACTAGCAGTGGATAAGGATTCCCTTTCCTCCACAGCCTCTCCAACATTTGCTGTTTCTTGTCAATTATAGCCATTCTGACGGGTTTAAGGTGAAATCTCCTTGTAGTTTTGATTTGCATTTCCCTAATAATTAGTGATGTTGAATATGTTTTCATGTACCTCTTGGCCATGTGTATATCTCCTTTGGAAAAATGCCTGTTGATATCCTCTGCCCATTTTTTGTTCAGGTTGTTTGTTTTTATATTGTTAAGTTGTACATGTTCGTTATATATTTTGGAAATCAATCACTTGGTCAGACAGATGGTTTGCAAATATTTTCTCCCAGTTGGTAGGTTGTCTTTTTGTTTTGTCCATAGTTTCCTTTCACTTGCAGAATCAGTGAAGCCATTTCTGTTTCAAAAACGCAGTGTGGTAGAGAGAGCCTAGGGTGGTTCCCAAATTTCATGCTCTGAATAACTCCTCCTCCTCAACTGCAGGGGGACCCAAGACTCACTTCCAACCAATAGAATACAGCAAATGCACTGGGCGTTCCTCCCAGCGTCAGGCTCCACCTGGCCAGCACACACTAGAGACTTCCTGCTGGCCTTGGAGAAGCAAGCAAGCTGTTGTCATATGAACTGCCCACGGAGAGGGCCACAAGGCAGGGAATGCGGACCACCTCTGAGAGCTAAAGGCCTCAGTCCTACAACCCGGAGGAACTGAATTCTGCCACCGAAGGAGAACCTGGAGCTCCAGATGAGAACAAGCCCTTGAATGACCTTGTGTGACCCTGAACAGAAGACCTGGCTAAGCTGTGCCCACGCTCCTGTTCACCTGGCAACTGAGTGATAACGAATGCTATTTTAAGCCGCTAAATTTGTAGTAATTTGCTATGCAGCAGTAGAAAGCTAACAGATGTAGTCTGACTAATTTCTAACTGTGTGATAAACATAATTTGCCTCCTCTATAATACGGAACAGCACTAGCCTTGTCAAGAAAACAAGGGTGTGGACACCAGAGAAACCATTTCAGGGACCAGAAAGCCACTCTCTGAAAACTTAGAACTATTGCCACACAAGGGGTCATGAATGAAGCAGTTTTGCTTTAACTTGTTAATTAGAAAAAGAAGAAGGAAAGAGAAACAGAAGAAAACATTTCTTCCTGTAGCTAGAACTGAAACCAGAGCTTCGACTGTAGTCAGACTCATCTTGTCACTCACTGGATTATTCTAAACACTTTCTCAACCTAAGCTGGGGGGTGGCGGTGGGGGGGAGTGGGTCTTGATCTCAAAAGTCAATAAAACTTCCCCAAACCCTAAGTGGTCAATCACAGTGACTAAGATGCTCTGGCTCCAGCAACGCATAAAATCTCATACCTGCATCACTACTCTTTCTAGAACTTAAATTTAAATTCTCCTTTAGTAACATTCAAAATGTTTTGAAATACATTACCGTGCAAGGAGGATGCAGTCAACATTCTTTATCTTCCCCAAAATTAAGGCATCAGAAGGCTGCACATAATGAAAAATGGTTACAACTCAGTGAGTTGAAAACATACATATGAATGATTAAAAAGCTGCCATTTCAACGGTTCCACCACAACAGGATTCCCAGAAACTTGGAGTCTGAAGATACGCTTCAAAGAAGTAAAGAGTCTGGATTTGAGGATCGACTTGATCACCCCATCAGTCCTCACTGAGCCCTCTCTGAGCACAGCGAGTCACCGGAAGGCCGCCCTGGTGCGTGGGGAGGTCCCCTTTAGTAAGAGCTCTTTGTAGCAAGCACCCCAGGGCACTCTGATGATATGATCGTCAAGTACACATGTGTCAAGGGTATCTGGCAGGTTCAAGAACAGGTGTGAGAGTGAAACGTGGGAAGGACAGGAGGCCCTTGTCACGGAATTTAGGAACTCAGCACTGGAACTGTGTGCCACGTTACCCGGGTTTAAGATGGCCATGCAGTGACCTGAGGTCATGGAGGGAAAGGTCCTGAGAACCGAGGAGGTGAAGACAACGTGAGGGGAAGAAGTGAGCCGAGCCGACCGCAGGGCTTGGAGGACGTGAGGTCCATCTAAGGACTTGGCTGAAAAGGAGAGAGTTTAGTTGGGACTGCCAGATGCAGGATCCTGGTGGGAGGATGAGAGGAACTGCCATGTCTGGAAGGAGCACTATGCAATCAGGAGGAGGGAGACTCCCGCGCCCTGGCTGGGTGACATGTGGGCTGGAACAAACAGCCTCCTTTTAACAGAAAGGAGGAGTTTTATTTCCAGTTCAGTTATGCAATCATGTGGTGGATCCCCGAGAAACCCCCCTTTGGGCAGGGCTTCCTAAGGAAAGGCCGCTTGGCAATGACATTTCCTCCCATCTGTAATCAGTCTATCTGCTAAATTAGTGTGGTGTGACATGTGGGCCCCAAATTAGAAGCTGATTTGGATGCAGAGACCTGAAAAGTAC
>NW_025804101.1:0-2292 GCF_021613505.1 Equus quagga
CTGTGTCTGCATGAGCATCTGGCTTCCAGGGACAGAAGTTGAGAAGTCAGTGCACATGTTCAAAAGCCACGTTCTCTACCGTATGCCCCAGGCATCCTCAGGGCCACTGTCTCAGCTGGTGGGACCCAGTGCCGGGACTGCTGGCCCCTCTCAGCCTGGGGGAGGCAGCTCTGGGCTGCCAACACAAAAGCAATTAAAAAAATTTAAAATTGTTTTTTAATTTTTAAACTTAAAAATCAAGCCAGCAAGGAGAAAGGAAAAAGCTAGTATGTCTCCACTAATTGGAGATTAACCTTGCCAAACGGAGTATCCACATATTTTTCAGTTCTTCCTTCTAAGATTTCTGAATCATCCAGACCTGTTCCACCGATGATTCCAATCTAAGAGAGATAAGAAAAAGATACCATATTTGATGACTTTTCACTAGAAACAAAATCATTATTTTAAATAAATTCAATTATTCACACTCAACTGTTCCCTTTCTTGCTATGCCCTATTTTTAAAAAAATCTGAACATTACTGAAAAACAATCATTCATTCAACAAACATTTGAAAGCCTTCTATATTACAGTAATAACCAAAGCATGGGTCTACTGGACTCTTATCACATTTATTGCTGACTATCTGAATAACAAATTAACGAAGAAAGGCACTTTAACTAGCTTAAGTTAGAAAACCAAACCTAAAAGTAAATAAATGTGATTGTAGAAAGGACTATCTAATCAATTTTATTTTCTCTCCTAAATGGGCTATGGAATAAAGAATGTTGAAAAGACTGCTGGGATAGAAAATACTCAGTATAGCCATTTGGTAATAATTGCTTCTCATTACCCCATTTGATAAAGAAACAGAGATTTTTCTTTCTTATGCCACTAAAATCACAGAGCTGTAGGGGATGGCAGATAGATGAGTCTGGAATAGCAGGAAACGTTAGCCTCATGTATATTCATGAAATCCAAAAGTCTTTCATAAACATGTGTAAATACAAATAAGTAATTCAAAGGCAGTTCTAAATTTTTTTAAGTTCAAGTGTTGAAGTGCATTTTCCAGAGATTAATTTAACAGTTCTTGTCTTCAGGGATTAACTGGAGTTAAAGAAACTCGGCACCACCCTCTAGAGTAATCCAATTCGATGACTAAGAAACACAAACAAGAACAATTACACAAATAACCAAATATTAACTGAACAGTTAACTAAAAATGAAATAACTGAAACTAGGAAGGTTTCCCTGGGCTGATAATTCCTAGAGGAGAAACAGTAATTAAATTGTCCTGTTTAGATTTAAACAGGCTGTAGAGAGAACACTGTACTGGAAATCTAACGGAAAGGGAACTGAGCATTTCCTTTTGTCAATGAATAGCTTTAAATCTGTTGTCACTTGAATAAAATTTCTACTAAATAGAAAAAGTAGCTCCTTGAGAGAAAATTCCAGAGTTAAGAACACGCTGAACAACTGAATGAAGTAATTTTCAGAAGAGGTTCCACAAGTTGATTTAGACTAATACATGGGAAAATGGTTACCTCTCTGGCCCTCAGTTTCCTGAAAAAGAAAAATCAACGGAACAGGAAAATAAGGGCACGTTAGTAAGATTTTACAGAAGAACTGCAGGTTACGGGGTTGAGAACTTCGTGTCCCCACAACTTCCTTAAGCGGCTAAAACAGTTTGTGAAGTTGGTGCCACCTTGTGGTACATTGTTGGAACCACAGCAGGTTACCCGTTCTAGCCAACCCATTTCTCTCCTGCCTCGTTACAACTTAACACCATAGGCCAAGACTAACCAATATCACAGTTTTCAAACCAACAAAAGTGGTCACTTAAGTCAGTACATTTAAATCACGCCAATTCAGTAGATTTTTTTTTTAATCACACTGTTTGATGCAATGCTAAGCCTTCCTCTGGCTGGCTTCTCCGTTTCATCCTCCATTTCACATTCTCTGAAGCACCAAGATCACAGGGGGCCTAATGCACGGGCCAGCCCATGGCATCGCCAGGACCACAGAACCGAACTGCTGACTCTAAAATTATTCTCAGCCTACTCTTCGGGATTCTGCTGTTCACGAAAACGTCCCATTTTTCGTTTTGTTTTTTACTTATTTCCACTTTGACTTGGTTGATTCTGAATGCTCCCTGGGCCGTGGCCCCCCCGATTCCGGATTCAGCACTAACTCTCGGACTTGTACACACGAATCACAGCCTACCCCGTCTTCTGAAACCACCCTCTCGGTTCAGGAAGCATCGCAGACGCGGGTGACAAATGCTGACCAGGGGTCCTGCCGAAGTTCAGGCCGT
>NW_025804102.1:0-9460 GCF_021613505.1 Equus quagga
TGCAGAGACCTGAAAAGTACCGTTGCTGTGTCTGCATGAGCATCTGGTTTCCAGGGACAGAAGCTGAGAAGTTAGTGCACACGTTCAAAAGCCACGTTCTCTACCGTATGCCCCAGGTATCCTCAGGGCCACTGTCTCAGCTGGTGGGACCCAGTGCCGGGACTGCTGGCCCCTCTCAGCCTGGGGGAGGCAGCCCTGGGCTGCCAACACAATAGCAGTTATGATTTTTTTTTTATAAATTTTAAACTTAAAAACCAAGCCAGCAAGGAGAAAGGAAAAAGCTTCTCTCCACTAACTGGAGATTAACCTTGCCAAACGGAGTATCCACATATTTTTCGGTTCTTCCTTCTAAGATTTCTGAATCATCCAGGCCTGTTCCACGAATGACTCCAATCTAGGGGAAACAAGAAAAAGATACCATATTTGATCATTTTTCATTAGAAACAAAATCATTATTTTAAGCGAATTCATTTATTCATAGTAAATGCTCTTCTCCATTCTTACTAAGCCCTGTTTTTTAAAAAATCTAAACACTACTGAAAAACAATTATTCATTCAAGAAACATTTGAAGGGCCTCTATATTCCAGTAATAACCAAAGTATGGGTTTAGTGGACTCATCGCACTTATTGCTATTTTTTTTTATTGCAGTAAAATTGGTTTATAACACTATATAATTTTCAGGTGTACATCGTAATATATTTTGAATTCTGTGTAGATTACATCATGTTCACCAGCCAAAGACTAATTACAACCCATACCCACACGCATGCACCTAATCACCTCTTTCGCCCTCCTCCCTCCACCCTTCCCCTCTGGTAACCACCAATCCAATCTCTGTTGCTATGTGTTTGTTTGTCACTGTTTTTATCTTCCACTTATGAGTGAGGTCATATGGTATTTGACTTTCTCCCTCTGACTTATTTCACTTAGCCTAATACCCTCAAGGTCCATCCATGTTGTCACAAATGGCAACATTTCATCACTTCTTATGGCTGAGTGGTATTCCATTATGTATATATACCACATCTCCTTTATCCATTTGTCCCTTGATGGGCACCTAGGCTGCTTCCAAGTCTTAGCTATAGTGAATAAGGCCACAGTGAACATAGGGGTGCATGTATCTTTACGCATTCGTGTTTTCAAATTCTTTGGATAAATACCCAGCAGTGGAATAGCTGGATCATATGGTAGACCTATTCTTAATTTTCTGAGAAATCTACATACTGTTTTCCATAGTGGCTGCACCAGTTTGCACTCCCACCAGCAGTGTATGAGGGTTTCCCTTCTCTCCACATCCTCTCCACCACTTACTGTTTCCTGTCTTCTTCATTATAGACATTCTGAAGGGAGTGAGGTGATATCTCATTGTAGTTTTGATTTGCAGTTTCCTGATAGCTAATGATGTTGAACATCTTTTCATATGCCTGTTGGCCATCTGCATATCTTCTTTGGAGAAATCTCTGTTGAGATCTTTCACCCATTTTTCAATTGGGTTGTTGGGTTTTTCTGTTGTTGAGATCTATGAGTTCTTTGTATATTTTGGATATTAACCCCTTATCTGATATATGGTTTGCAAATATCTTCTCCCAATTGTTAGGTCGTCTTTTCATTTTGTTGATGGTTTCCTTTCCTGTGCAGAAGCTTTTTAGTTTGATGCAGTCCCATTTGTTTATTTTTTCTATTTTTTCCCTTGCCCGGTCAGACATGGTATTTGAAAAAATGCTGCTAAGACCAATGTCGAAAAGGGTACTGTCTATGTTTTCTTCTAGAAGTTTTATGGTTTCAGATCTTACATTCAAGTCTTTCATCCATTTTGAGTTGATTTTTGTGCATGGTGTAAGATAATGGTTTACTTTCCTTCTTTTGTATGTGGCTGGCCAATGTTCCCAACACCATTTATTGAAGAGATTTTCCTTTCTCCATTGTATGTTCTTGGTTCCCTTCTCTAAAATTAGTTGTCCATAAATGTGTGGATTTATTTCTCGGCTCTTGACTCTGTTCCATTGATCCTTGAGTCTGTTTTTGTGCCAGTACAATGCTATTTTGGTTACCATGGCTTTGTAGTATATTTTGAAATCAGGGAGTGTGATACCTCCAGTTTCGTTCTTTTTTCTCAGGATTCCTTTGGCTATTTGAGGTCTTTTGTTGTTTCATATAAATTTTAGGATTCTTTGTTCTATTTCTGCGAAAAATGTTCTCGGAACTTTGAGAGGGATTGCACTGAATCTATAGATTGCTTTAGGCAGTATGGACATTTTAACCATGTTAATTCCTCCAATCCAAGAGCATGGAATATCTTTCCATTTCTTTGTGTCTTCTTCAATATCTTTCAACAATGTTTTATAGTTTTCAGTGTATAGATCTTTCACCTCTTTGGTTAAGTTTACTGGAGGTATTTCATTCTTTTTGTTGTAATTATAAATGGGATTATATTCTTAATCTCTCTTTTTGCTACTTCATTAATAGTTTGTAGAAATGCAACTGGTTTTTGTATGCTGATTTTGTAACCTGCAACTTGACTGTACTCACTTATTATTTCTAAAAGTTTTTTAGTGGATTCTTCAGGGTTTTCTACATATAAAATCATGTCCTCTGCAAATAGTGACAGATTCACTTCTTCCTTTTCAATTTGGATCCCTTTTATTTCTTTTCCTTGCCTGATTGCTCTGGCTAGGACTTCCAATATCATGTTAAATAAGAGGGGTGAATGTGGGCATCCATGTCTGCTTCCTGTTCTTAGAGGGACAGCTTTCAGTTTTTCTCCGTTGAGAATGATATTAACTGTGGGTTTGTCATATACGGCTTTTATTATGTTGAGGTATTTTCCCTTTATACCCATTTTACTTAGAAGTTTTATCATAAACGGATGCTGTATCTTGTCAAACGCTTTCTCTGTGTCTTTTGAGATGATCATATGATTTTTATTCTTCCTTTTGTTAATCTGGGGTCATGCTGATTGATTTGCGGATGTTGAACCATCCCTGCATCCCTGGAATAAATCCCACTTGATCATGATGTATGATCTTTTTAACGTATTGTTGTATCCAATTTGCTAGTATTTTGTTGTGGATTTTTCCATCAATGGTCATCAGTGATATTGGCCTGTAATTTTCTTTTTTTATGTTGTCCTTGTCTGTTTTTGGCATCAGGGTAATGCTGGCTTCATAGAGAGTTAGGAAGCTTCCCCTCCTCTTCAATTTTTTGGAAGAGTTTGAGAAGGATAGGTATTAACGCTTCTTTGAATATTTGGTAGAATTCACCAGGGAAGCCGTCTGGTCCCGGACTTTTATTTTTTTGGAGGTGTTTGATTACTGTTTCGATCTCCTTACTGGTGATTGGTCTATTCAAATTCTCTATTTCTTCTTGATTCAGTTTTGGAAGGTTTTATGATTCTAAAAATTTATCCATTTCTGCTAGATTATCCAATTTGTTGGCATACAGTTTTTCCTAGTATACTCTTATAATCTTTTGTATTTCTGAGGTGTCCATTGTAATTTCTCCTATTTCTGATTTTATTTATGTGAGCCTTCTCTCACTTTTTCTTAGTGAGTCTAGCTAAAGGTTTGTCAATTTTGTTTATCTTTTCAAAGAACTAACTCTTGATTTCACTGATCTTTTCTCTTGTTTTTTTTTAGTCTCTATTTCATTTATTTCTGCTCTGATTTTTACTATTTCCTTCCTTCTGCTGATTTTGGGTTTTGTCTGTTCTTCTTTTTCCAGTTCCTTTAGGTGAACTGTTAGATTGTTTATTTGGGATTTTTCTTGTTGGTTGAGGTACACCTGTATTGCTATAAACTTCCCTCTTTGAATTGCTTTTGTTGTATCCCATAGATTTTGGCATGTTGTATTTTCAATTTCCTTTGTCTCCAGGTATTTTTTGATTTCTCCTTTGATTTCTTCATTGATTCCTTTGTTGTTCAGTAGCATTTTGTTTAATCTCCACATTTTTGTGGTTTTTCTGATTTTCTTCCTGTAGTTGATTTCTAGTTTCATATCTTTGTGGTCAGAAAAGATGATTGGTATTATTTCAATCTTCTTAAGTTTATTGAGACTTGTTTTGAGACCTAATATGTTATCAACCCTGGAGAATGTTCCATGTGCATTTTAAAAGAATGTGTATTCTGCGATTTTTGGATAGAATGTTCTATATATATCTACTAAGTCCATTTGGTCTAATGTTTCGTTTAAGGCCAATGTTTCCTTATTGATCTTCTGTTTGGATGATCTATCCATTGCTGTAAGTGGAGTGTTAAAGTCCCCTACTGTTATTGTGTTACTGTCTATTTCTCCTTTTATGTCTGTTAATAATTGCTTTATATATTTAGGTGCTCCTGTGTTTGGAGCATAGATATTTACAAGTGAGATATCTTCTTGTTGGATTGGATTGTTACCTTTGTCATTACGTAGTGCCTTTCTTTGTCTCTTGTTACAGTTTTTGTTTTAAAGTTTATTTTGTCTGATATATGTATTGCTACCCCTGCTTTCTTTTCTTTGCAATTACATGGAGTATCTTTTTCCATCCTTTCACTTTCAGTTTGTGAATGCCTTTAGGTCTGAAGTGTGTCTCTCGTATGCAGCATATATATGGGTCTTGTTTTTTTATCTAATTGGCCACCCTATGCCTTTTGATTGGAGCATTTAGTCCACTGACATTTGAAGTAGCTAGTGATAAATATGTGTCTATTGCCATCTTGTTATTTTTTTTCCTGGGTGTTTTAGTTCTTCTCTTGCTCTCTTCCCTTGTGGTTTGATGGCTTTCTTTAGTAATATGTTTGATCTCTTTCCTATTACTTATTTATTTATTATAGTTTTCTTGTTTGTGATTACTGTGAGGTGCCCATATAATATTCTATGTATATAGCAATCTATATTGAGTTGATAGTCTGTTTAGCTTGACCTCTTTCTAAAAGCTTTACTCTTACTCCCCTCCTCCCACATTTTATGTTTTTGAAATCATATCTAATCTCTTATTTTGTGTGTGTCTACGAAATTACCTTCAAATACGTAATTTTAGTACTTTTGTCTTTTAACATTCATATTATCTTCATATGTGGTTGATCTGCTACCTTTACTGTATTTTTGCCTTTATGAGTGATTTTATTGCCTGTTTTGGGGTTTGTTTTTGTTTTTGATACTTTTCTTATCCCTATTTCTGGTCTTCTCTTTCTCACTTAAATAACTCCCTTCAGCATTTCTCATAGAACTGGTTATGTGGTGATTAACTGCTGTAATTTTTGCTTCTCTGGGAAACTCTTTCTCTCCTTCCAATCTGAATGATAACTTTACTGGATAGAGTATTCTTAGCTGTAGGTTTTTTTCCTTCCAGCACTTTAAATAAGTCATGCTACTCTCTTCTAGCCTGTAGGGTTTCGCCTGAGAAGTCCACCAATAGCCTTAGGGGCTTTCCTTTGTATGTCACTTGCTGCTTTTCTCTTGCCACTTTTAGGATTCTCTCTTTATCTTTAATTTTGGACATTTTAATTATAATGTGTCTTGGGGTGGGCCTCTTTGGGTTTATCTTGTTTGGTACTCTCTGTGCTTCCTGCACTTGGATGTCTATTTGCTTCCTTAGGTTAGGAAAGTTCTCAGCTATTATTTCTTCAGATAGATTCTCTGCCCCTTTGTCTCTCTCTTCTCCTTCTGGGACACCTATAATATGGATATTAGTGCACTAGATATTGTCCCAGAGTTCCCTTAGACTGTTCTCATTCTGCCTAATTCTTTTTTCTTTTATCTGTTCAGCTTGGCTGATTTCCTCTAGTCTTTCATCCAGCTTGCTGATCCATTCTTCTGTATCATCTACTCTGCTATTTAGTCCCTCTAGAGAATTTTTCATTTCCCGTATTGTATTCTTCATTTCTGACTGGTTCTTTTCTATATTTTCCAGTTCTTTGTTGACATTCTCACATGTTCATCCAGTCTTCTTGCAGAATCAGTGAGCACCCTTATGAGATTTTGTTTGAACTCTTTGTCAGGCAGATTGCTTATTTCCGTTTCATTTAGTTCTTTTTCTGGGGTTCTGGCCTGTTCCCATGCTTGGAATGTATTCCTTTGCCTCCTCATTATGCTTCTTTCTCTGTGCTTATATCTATGTATTAGGTAAGTCAGTTATGTCTCTTGATCTTGGAGAAGTGGCCTTATGTAAGGGATGCCTTTTGAGGCCCAGCAGTATGCTTCCCTCTCATCACCAGTCGAAATGTTTCAGGAGTGACCCCTGTGTGGGCTACATGTGTCCTTCTGCTGGGGCAGGGTTGCTCTTACTGCAGGTACCCAGGGAGTCTAGGCTTTCTCTCCCTGGCTGGCTGTTTATATGTCAGGTTTGGGGAGCCCTAGCACTGGTGGCTACAAGGTCTAATAGCACACTCCTTTTGCAGTTTTCCTGTTAATTGGGTAGGCACCCAGTGTGGCTGGTTGCTCAGGAAATTATAATTACTGTAGGCCTCAGGCCTGCAAGGCTATTGTTAGCTCTCTTAGGATTGTAGCCAAGTGGGGCTGGCCCCAGGCATGGGAGTACTCATTTGATTCAGGCTTTGGAAGGTGGGGCCAATCCCCTTTGTGGTTGTTTGTGAAGCACAAGTCTTCTGCCACTGATAAGCTCCACCCCCCACAGGTCCACACACACTGTCAACACAGTCCTGGCCCGTGCACACTTCTCGATCCCCTGGAGTGTACCCAGTCACCCCACTGCAGAGGCCCCACCTCTCCACCAACACCCCCCACAGTTCACCTAGTCTTCACACAGGCCCTGCCTCACAGAGGCAGATACATGCATCTGCTTGTGGAGGATCGAGGTACCCAGTCTATGCAGGCCGACAAGTAGCCTGAGGGCTTGCTACTGGGAGTGGCCAGTCCCTAGGGTGGACTGCCTGCCCTGGCTGAGCTGGATTAAATCTGCACTCTAGTGGGTGTGGCAGACCCCTGGGCTAACAGGCCAGGGGAAGAACTCCAATTGCATCTGCCGGCATTTGTGTAAGCACCCCTGTACTAGGTCACAACAATGGCTGCTGCCAATGTCTCAGTCTCCAGAAAGGGCTCGCCTCTCACTGAGATGCACCCAGAGCCTACGAGGTGAGTCTCTTTTCACCAAAGGACTGTGCCCCACTCTTTCTGGTGGTTTTAAGTTGCTCTGAGATGGGTGAATTTGTGTGTGGGCCCTTTAACAGCTGGGTTTTTCAGCTTATGTCCAGTAGCTTTTCTAGGGGTATTCCCTGTTGTAGTTAATAGCTAGAAGGCAGATAGTATGAGTCATCTCAGTTATGCTGAGTCTGAAGGATGCTTATAGATGTAACGCACCCCCAGTAAGGTCCCCACTTCTCCAGGGAGGGCTGCGTACCTTAGGGTGGCTCCCATTCCACTGGCTATGAAGCTCTGTGGCTTGTGAAGGTGGCTTTTTTCTCTCTGGAGAGGAATTTCTGCCTCTTCCATCTCAGTCAGGACTGTCCCTTGCTGTAGGGGTTATCTTTATCCAGTTTTCAGTTCTCTCTCTGGGGTAATTTTTCCAAGAATAGTTGTAACCTGCCTGTGTTCATGGGAGAAGGTGAGTTCAGAGTCTGCCTACACAGCCATCTTGATGAGATCCCTATTGCTGACTATTTGAATAACAACCCAGAACAGAAAGGTACTTTATCTAGCTAAAGTGAGAAAACCAACATTAAAAATAAACAAACATGGTGTGGAAACTACTTTCTTACCAATTTTATTATCTCTAATAATGGGCTATGGAATAAAGAATTTTTATAAGATTGGTATGTTAGAAAATATTCAGTATATTCATTTGGTAATGATTTCTCCTCATTACCTCATCTGATAAAAAAACAGATTTTTCTTTCCTATGCCACTAAAATCAGAGTTGTAAGGGATCACAGATAGAGCAATCTGGGATAGCAGGAAACATTAGCCTCACGTATATTTATGAAATCCACCTGTCCTTCATACACACATGTAAATATAAATAATTAAGTCAAGGGGAGTTCTAAATTTTCTTTTTTTTTTTTTGAGGAAGATTAGCCCTGAACTAACATCTGCTGCCAATCCTTCTCTTTTGCTGAGGAAGACTGGCCCTGAGCTAACAACCATGCTCATCTTCCTCTACTTTATATGTGGGATGCCTACCACAGCATGGCTTGCCAAGGCGTGCCATGTCCACACCTGGGATCCAACCGGCAAACCCCGGGCCACCGAAGCAGAACGTGCGTACTTAACTGCTTTGCAACTGAGCCGGCCCCTTTCTAAATTCTTTTTTAAGTTCAAGTGTTGAAGTGCATTTTCCAGAGATTAATTTAACAGTCCTTGTCTTCAGGGATTAACTGGAGTTAAAGAAACTCAGTACTACCCTCTAGAGTAATCTAATTTGATAACTAAGAAACACAAACAAGAACAATTACAAAAATAACTAAATATTAACTGAACTGTTAGCTAAAAGTGAAATAGCTAAAATTAGGGAGGTTTCCCTAGGCTGATGCTTCCTAAAGGAGAAAGAGTAATTAAATTCTCCTGTTTAACTTTAAACATGCTATAGAGAGGACACTGTACTGGAAATCTAATGGAAAGGGAACTGAGCTTTTTTTTTTTTTCAGTGAAAAGCTTTAAATCTATTGTCACTTGAGTAAAATTTCTACTAGATGAAAAAAGTAGCTCCTTGAGAAAAAATTCTAGAGTTAAGAATTAACTGAACTGAATAAAATAATTTCCACATCAGGTTCCACAAATTGATTTACCTCAATACGTGGGAAAATGGTTACCTCTCTGGCCCTCAGTTCCTGGAAAAAGAAATATCAACAGAAGAAGAAAATAAGGGCATGTTAGTAAGATTTTACTGAAGAACTGCTGGTTATACGATTTAGAGCTTCAAGTGTCGCCACAAGTTCCTTAAGCGGCTAATGCCGTTTGTGAAGTTGGTGCCACCTTGTGGTACAGCGTTGAAACCACAGCAGGTTACGCGTTCTGGCCAAGCCCACATTTCTCTCCTGCCTTGTTACAACTTAACACCATAGGCCAAGACTAACCAATATCAGTTTTCAAATCAACAAGAGTGGTCACTTAAGTCAGTACATTTAAATCACACCAATTCAGTAGATATTTCTTTTAAAAAAACACACTGTTTTGTGCAATCCTAAGCCTTCCTCTAGCTGGCTTCTCCGTTTTATCCTCCATTTCACATTCTCTGAAGCACCACAGATCACGGGGGGCCTAAAGAACGGTCCAGCCCATGGCATCGCCCAGACCACAGAACCGAACTGCTGACTCTAAAATTATCTGGGATTCTGTTGCTTATCAAAACTTCTGGTTTTTTGTTGTGTTTACTTATTTCCACTTTGACTTGGTTGATTCTGAATGCTCCCTGGGCCGTGGCCCCCCCATTCCGGATTCAACACTAACTCTGGGACTTGTACACACGAAACACAGCCTACCCCGTCTTCTGAAACCACCCTCTCCGTTCAGGAAGCATCGCAGCAGCC
>NW_025804103.1:0-4311 GCF_021613505.1 Equus quagga
TTTCACAAAGAGTTAAAATTATTCTTGGCTGCTTCACAAACTACAAACATCACACATGCTGTTCTAGCACAGAAAGGCCACGTGTCAAGAGTCCAGCGTCCTTCGCATGTGGGTAATGTGGAAACAGGTTCAAGGAAGTAACTGAACACACAAAAATCTCACTGTGTACAATGATGATTAAAAGTGTGCGCTTTGGAGTAACAGTGCCTGGGTTCAAACCCCAGTTCTGCCACCTACTAGCCATGTGACCTCATCAAAGCCACTCAGCTCTCTCATCTCAATTTTTTTTTCATCTGTAAAACGCATAATAAAAATACCTGCACCACAGGGTTGTGTTTAAATATCCCTTGTATCATCCCATAGATACGTTTCTTTTCTTTTTAGATTTTCTTTCTCCTTCTTCTCTCCAAAGCCCCCCAGTACACAGTTGTAAGTTTTTTTTTAGTTGTGGGTCCTTCCAGCTGTGGCATGTGGGACAGCGCCCCAGCATGGCTTGATGAGTGGTGTCATGTCTGAGCCCAGGATCCGAACTGGCGAAACCCTGGGCCCCTGAAGCAGAGTGTGCAAACTTAACCACTCGGCAATGGGGCCGGCCCCTATAGACATATTTTAAAAGAAACTTTAATGTCTTTTCTGGTCACTGACAACGAAATTATTAAAAACACTGAAATAATTTGTATAGGGGCCGGGCCAGTGGCACAGCGGTTACATTAGCACGTTCCACTTCTCGGCAGCCCGGAATTCGCCGGTTCGGATCCCGGGTGAGGACATGGCACCGCTTGGCAAAAGCCATGCTGTGGGAGGCGTCCCAAGCATAAAGCAGAGGAAGATGGGCACGGATGTTAGCTCAGGGCCAGTCTTCCTCAAAAAAAAATAACAATAATAATTTGTACATAATTTCACACTTTTTACCCTGAGATCACAGACGTCCTCTCAGAAGGTGGAGGCCTAGGAACATCCAGAAAGCACATTCATTTTTCTAAGACTGGACTCTAAAAGTCAGATTAGATTTTCAAAAGAAATTCAAACATCAAAAGTAGGTAAGAACCACTGCATTAAAGGCTCAAACAGTTCACGGGGCAACACGCTTCCATCCAGTTGGCAGGAGTATCAAACCGTCCTCATGGGGCCAGGGCCACCCCACCAACTGTTTCCTCATAGAGTCTGGAAAAAATTAAGTGACTCTCCAGCAATGACCACAGACCAACAAAGAAGGGTGCCTGAAACTGACCCCGTGTGACCATCTGAAACTAAAATTTAGTTTTACGGCATTCAGCTGAGGTTTTTGTTTTTCTTGAGGTCATCCTGGCCTAACACTGTGTAAACTTCAGGTGTGCATGATTATATATCAGTTTCTGGATAGACTGCATTGTGCTCACCAACAACAGTTAAATTTTTATCCATCACTATGCATATCAGCCCCTTTATCCCTTTCTCCCTCCTCCCACCCCATTCCCCTCTGGTAACCACTCATCTGTTCTCTTTTTCCATGTGTTTGTTTATCTTCCACATATGAGAGAAATCATATGGTCTTTCTCTGTCTGGCTTATCTCGCCTAACATAATACCCTCAAGGTCCATCCATGTGGTCACAATGGCATGATTTTTCTTTTGTTATGGCTGAGTAGTATTCCATTGTATATATACACTACATCTTTATCCATTCATCAGTCGATGGGGACTTGGGCTGCTTCCAAGTCTTGGCTATTGTGAATAATGATGCAATGAACATGGCAGTGCATAAATCTCTTCATATTATTGATTTCATGTTCTCTGGATAAATACCCAGGAGTGGGATAGCTGAGTCATATGGTATTTCTACTTTTAATTTTTTGAGAAATCTCCATAGTGCTTTCCATAGTGGCTGCAACAGTTTGCATTCCCACTAGCAGTGTTTAAGTGTTCCTTTTTATCCACAACCTCTCCAACATTTGTTATTTCTTGCCAACTATAGCCATTCTGACTGGTTTAGGGTGAAATCTCCTTGTGGTTTTGATTTGCATTTCCCTAATAATTAGTGATGTTGAACATCTTTTCATGTGCCTGTTGGCCACTTGTATATCTTCTTTAGAAAAATCTCTATTCATATCCTCTGCCCATTTTTTGAATTGAATTCTTTGCTCTTATTTTGTTGAGTTCTCTGAGTTCTTTATATATTTTGGAAATCAACCGCTTGTCAGGTAGATGATTTGCAAATATTTTCTCCTAGTTGGTGGGCTGTCTTTTCATTTTGTTCAGTTTCCTTTCACTTGCAGAATCAGTGAAGCCATTTCTGTTTCAAAAACACAGTGTGGAAGAGAGAGCCTAGGGTGGTTCCCAATTTTCATGCTCTGAATAACTCCTCCTCCTCAACTGCAGGGGGACCCAAGACTCGCTTCCAACCAACAGAATACAGCAAATGTGCTGGGAGTCCTCCCATAGTCAGGCTCCACCTGGCCAGCACACACTAGAGACTTCCTGCTGGCCTTAGAGAAGCAAGCTGTTGTCATGTGAACTGCCCACAGAGAGGGCCACATGGCAGAGAAAGTGGACAGCCTCTGGGAGCTGAAGGCCTCAGTCCTATAACCCCAAGGAACTGAATTCTGCCACTGAACGAGGACCTGGAGCTCAAGATGAGAACAAGCTCTTGAATGATGTTGTGTGACCTTGAACAGAGGACTCAACTAAGCTGTAACCACACTCTTGTTCACCTGGAAACTGTGCGACAATGTATACTATTTTAAGCTGCTAAATTTGTCATAATTTTTATGCAGCAATAGAAAGCTGAAACATGTAAGTCTGACTAATTTCTGTGTGATAAAAATAATTTGCCTCCTCAATAATATGGAACAGCACTAGCCTTGTCAAGAAAACAAGGGTGTGGACACCACAGGGAATCCATTTCAGGGACCAGAAAGCCACTCTCTGAAAACTTAGAACTATTGCCACACAAGGGGTCATGAATGAAGCAGTTTTGCTTTTATCTTGTTAATTGGAAAAAGAAGAAGGAAAGAGAAACAGAAGAAAACATTTCTTCCTGTAGCTAGAACTGAAACCAGAGCTTCAACTGTAGTCAAACTCATCTTATCACTCACCGGATTATTTTAACCACTTTCTCACCCTAAGCAGGGGGTTGGCAGAGGGGGGTGGGTCTTGATCTCAAAAGTCAATAAAACTTCCCCAAACCCTAAGTGGTCAATCACGGTGACTAAGATGCTCTGGCTCCAGCAACGCATAAAATCTCATACCTGCACCACTACTCTTTCTAGAATTTAACTTAAATTTAAATTCTCCTTTAGTAACATTCAAAACGCTTTAAAATACCTTAGCTTGCAAGGAGGACACAATCAACGTTCTTTATCTTCCCCAAAATTAAGGCATCAGAAGGCTGCACATAATGAAAAATGGTTACAGCTCAGTGAGTTGAAAACATACATATGAACGATTAAAAAGCTGCCATTTCAACGGTTCCACCACAACAGGATTCATGGAAACTTGGAGTCTGAAGACACGCTTCAAAGAAGTAAAGAGTCTGGATTTGAGGATCAACTTGATCACCCCATCAGTCCTCACTGAGCCCTCTCTGAGCACAGAGAGTCGCTGGAAGGCCGCCCTGGTGTGTGGGGAGGTCCCCTTTAGTAAGAGCTCTTTGTAGCAAGCACCCCAGGGCACTCTGATGATATGATCGTCAACTACACATGTGTCAAGGGTATCTGGCAGGTTCAAGAATAGCTGTGAGAGTGAAACGTGGGAAGGACAGGAGGCCCTTGTCATGGAACTTAGGAACTCAGCACCGGAAGTGTGTGCCATGTTACCCGGGTCTGAGATGGCCATTCGGTGATCTGAGGTCATGGAGGGAAAGATCCTGAGAACCGAGGAGGTGAAGACAACGTGAGGGGAAGAAGTGAGCCGAGCTGACCGCAGGGCTTGGAGGACATGAGGTCCATCTAAGGACTTGGCTGAAAAGGAGAGAGTTTAGTTGGGACTGCCAGACGCAGGATCCTCGTGGGAGGATGAGAGGAACTGCCATGTCTGGAAGGAGCACTATGCAGACAGGAGGAGGGAGACTCTCGCGCCCTGGCTGGGTGACATGTGGGCTGGAAGAACAAACAGCCTCCTTTTAACAGAAAGGAGGAGTTTTATTTCCAGTTCAGTTATGCAATCATGTGGTGGATCCCCAAGAAACCCCGCTTTGGGCAGGGCTTCCTAAGGAAAGCCCACTTGGCAATGACATTTCCTCCCATCTGTAATCAGTCTATCTGCTAAATTAGTGTGGTGTGACATACGGGCCCCAAATTAGAAGCTGATTTGGATGCAGAGACCTGAAAAGTAC
>NW_025804104.1:0-2198 GCF_021613505.1 Equus quagga
ATCTGGCTTCCAGGGACAGAAGTTGAGAAGTTAGTGCACATGTTCAAAAGCCACGTTCTCTCCCGTATGCCCCAGGTATCCTCAGGGCCACTGTCTCAGCTGGTGGGACCCAGTGCCAGGACTCCGGCCCCTCTCAGCCTGGGGGAGGCAGCCCCGGGCTGCCAACACAAAAGCAATTTAAAAAATTTTTAAATTTTTTAAAATTTTTAATCTTAAAAACCAAGCCAGCAAGGAGAAAGGAAAAAGCTAGTTTGTCTCCACTAATTGGAGACTAACCTTGCCAAACGGAGTATCCACATATTTTTCAGTTCTTCCTTCTAAGATTTCTGAATCATCCAAGCCTGTTCCGCCGATGATTCCAATCTAAGGGAGATAAGAAAAAGATACCATATTTGATCATTTTTCATTAAAAACAAAACATTATTTTCAAAAAATTCATTTATTTATACTCAACTGCTCTTCTCCATTCTCGCTAAGCCCTATGTTTTTAAAAATCAGAACATTAGTGAAAAACAATCATTCATTCAACAAACATTTGAAAGCCTACTATATTCTAGAAATAACCAAAGTATGAGGCTATTGGACTCTTATCATATTTATTGGACAATCTGAATAAAAAATTAGCAAACAAAGGTACTTTAACTAGCTTAAGTTAGAAAACCAAACCTAAAAATAAATAAATGTGGGGGCCAGCCTAGTGGCACAGCACTTAAGTTTGCACGTTCCACTTCCGTGGCCCGGGTCCACTGGTTCAGATCCCAGGTGCGGACCTATGCACCGCTTGTCAAGCCATGCTGTGGCAGGTGTCCCACATATAAAGTAGAAGAAGATGGGCACAACGTTAGCCCAGGGCCAATCTTCCTCAGCAAAAAGAAGAGGATTGGCAGCAGATGTTAGCTCAGGGCTAATCTTCCTCAATAAATAAATAAATAAATAAATGTGGTTGTGGGAAGGACTCTCTAATCAATTTTATTTTCTCTACTAAATAGGCTATGGCATAAAGAATGTTCAAAAGACTGCTGGGATAGAAAATACTCAGTATAGCCATTTGGTAATGATTGCTCCTCATTACCCCACTTGATAAAGCAACAGAGATTTCTCTTTCCTATGCCACTAAAATCACAGAGCTGTAGGGGATGAGATAGAAGAGTCTGGAATAGCAGGAAACATTAGCCTCATGTATATTTATGAAATCCAACTGTCCTTCATACACATATGTAAATATAAGTAAGTAATTCAAAGGCAGTTCTAAATTTTTTTTAAGTTCAACTGTTGAAGTGCATTTTCCAGAGATTAATTTAACAGTTCTTGTCTTCAGGGATTAACTGGAGTTAAAGAAACTCAGCACCACCCTCTAGAGTAATCCAATTTGATGACTAAGAAACACAAACAAGAACAATTACACAAATAACTAAACATTAACTGAACTGTTAACGAAAAATGAAATAACTGAAACTAGGAAGGTTTCCCTGGGCTGATAATTCCTAGAGGAGAAACAGTAATTAAATTGTCCTGTTTAAATTTAAACAGGCTGTAGAGAGAACACTGTACTGGAAATCTAACGGAAAGGGAACTGAGCACTTCCTTTTGTCAATGAAAAGTTTTAAATCTGTTGTCACTTGAATAAAATTTCTACTAAATAGAAAAAGTAGCTCCTTGAGAGAAAATTCCAGAGTTAAGAACTCGCTGAACAACTGAATGAAATATTTTCAGATCAGGTTCCACAAGTTGATTTACGTTAATACCTTGGAAAATGGTTACCTCTCTGGCCCTCAGTTTCCTGAAAAAGAAAAATCCAAAGAAGAAGATAATAAGGACATTTTAGGAAGATTTTAACTGAAGAACTGCAGGTTACGGGGTTGAGAACTTCGCGTCCCCACAACTTCCTTAAGCGGCTAAAACAGTTTGTGAAGTTGGTGCCACCTTGTGGTACATTGTTGGAACCACAGCAGGTTACCCGTTCTAGCCAACCCATTTCTCTCCTGCCTCGTTACAACTTAACACCAGAGGCCAAGACTAACCAATATCACAGTTTTCAAACCAACAAAAGTGGTCACTTAAGTCAGTACATTTAAATCACGCCAATTCAGTAGATTTTTTTTTAATCACACTGTTTGATGCAATGCTAAGCCTTCCTCTAGCTGGCTTCTCCATTTTATCCTCCATTTCACATTCTCTGAAGCACCAAGATCACAGGG
>NW_025804105.1:0-1098 GCF_021613505.1 Equus quagga
AAACCTCCATTTCCATGATAAGAATCCATCCTCTGCCCTAGACCACTGGACCCCTCTGGCCAACATGTCCATGCTCACAACAACGGCACCCATTTATCGGGCAGGTAACATACACTAGATCCCAGAAAGGCACTTGCTAGAGACTCTGAACCCCCCACGCCAAGACAAAGGAGGCAGGTTATCCACACAGCACATGAAAGAAAACAGAAGCCTCAGGATTTGAAGGTCACACAGCTACGAAGTGCCAAGACAGAATGAATCCCGATCTGAGGGCAACACCCGTGCTCTTTCTAGTGAACATCTTTCTGCCTCAACCGCTTTCTTGAAAGCGCCAGCGCGTGAACCATCTACATTTACTACATGTGAGAAAGATCTGGGAAATGCAACAGTGCATAGTTATACCTCGTAAGTAACGAATTAATCCCAGGTTTAGGACCCAATCAGATTTTCTTTCCAGTATCCTGTATAATACTTTATAAATCCAGATCATTCTGAACATGGAGTTCTGTACTCTGCTTTATTAAACAACCATATAGCAACCATTTTCTTAAGTCGTTACCTCCAAATGCTCGCACTTTGACAGCCAGAGAGATTTTCAAGAACTCCAGGCAGTCTCTCCTTTGGAATGATCATGTTCATTCAACCACTCAAAAAATAATGACTGAGTAACCAGAGGTCAGGCCCTGTCATGGGTGTTAGGGTCAAAGTGCGATCAGAACAGAGAGGGTCTTTGCCTCCACGTGGTTTATATTCTAGAGGGGAAAGTGGATGACATGTATCTAGTATCAAGTGCTAACAAATAATCAGAAAATGATAGGTGAGGGGTTGTGATGCTTTTGGTATACCCCATTATTTATTAGGTTGGACCACCTGAAACTGCTGATATTCAACTATTTCTTGACATACAGAACGGGCAACTTCATACAGTTCAACCAGAGTTTCATTTCATCAGACAACAATCAAGGATGCTTCTTGATTCTTATTTTATTCTGTGTATGTTAAAAACCGCCACAATAAGAAGCTTAAAGCAGATCTCTGGGTCTGCCCCCTCCCCCAGGTGCCCACACATCGCCCATCGGAGCTGGGGATGCTCTTCCA
>NW_025804106.1:0-1098 GCF_021613505.1 Equus quagga
AAACCTCCATTTCCATGATAAGAATCCATCCTCTGCCCTAGACCACTGGACCCCTCTGGCCAACATGTCCATGCTCACAACAACGGCACCCATTTATCGGGCAGGTAACATACACTAGATCCCAGAAAGGCACTTGCTAGAGACTCTGAACCCCCCACGCCAAGACAAAGGAGGCAGGTTATCCACACAGCACATGAAAGAAAACAGAAGCCTCAGGATTTGAAGGTCACACAGCTACGAAGTGCCAAGACAGAATGAATCCCGATCTGAGGGCAACACCCGTGCTCTTTCTAGTGAACATCTTTCTGCCTCAACCGCTTTCTTGAAAGCGCCAGCGCGTGAACCATCTACATTTACTACATGTGAGAAAGATCTGGGAAATGCAACAGTGCATAGTTATACCTCGTAAGTAACGAATTAATCCCAGGTTTAGGACCCAATCAGATTTTCTTTCCAGTATCCTGTATAATACTTTATAAATCCAGATCATTCTGAACATGGAGTTCTGTACTCTGCTTTATTAAACAACCATATAGCAACCATTTTCTTAAGTCGTTACCTCCAAATGCTCGCACTTTGACAGCCAGAGAGATTTTCAAGAACTCCAGGCAGTCTCTCCTTTGGAATGATCATGTTCATTCAACCACTCAAAAAATAATGACTGAGTAACCAGAGGTCAGGCCCTGTCATGGGTGTTAGGGTCAAAGTGCGATCAGAACAGAGAGGGTCTTTGCCTCCACGTGGTTTATATTCTAGAGGGGAAAGTGGATGACATGTATCTAGTATCAAGTGCTAACAAATAATCAGAAAATGATAGGTGAGGGGTTGTGATGCTTTTGGTATACCCCATTATTTATTAGGTTGGACCACCTGAAACTGCTGATATTCAACTATTTCTTGACATACAGAACGGGCAACTTCATACAGTTCAACCAGAGTTTCATTTCATCAGACAACAATCAAGGATGCTTCTTGATTCTTATTTTATTCTGTGTATGTTAAAAACCGCCACAATAAGAAGCTTAAAGCAGATCTCTGGGTCTGCCCCCTCCCCCAGGTGCCCACACATCGCCCATCGGAGCTGGGGATGCTCTTCCA
>NW_025804107.1:0-1098 GCF_021613505.1 Equus quagga
TGGAAGAGCATCCCCAGCTCCGATGGGCGATGTGTGGGCACCTGGGGGAGGGGGCAGACCCAGAGATCTGCTTTAAGCTTCTTATTGTGGCGGTTTTTAACATACACAGAATAAAATAAGAATCAAGAAGCATCCTTGATTGTTGTCTGATGAAATGAAACTCTGGTTGAACTGTATGAAGTTGCCCGTTCTGTATGTCAAGAAATAGTTGAATATCAGCAGTTTCAGGTGGTCCAACCTAATAAATAATGGGGTATACCAAAAGCATCACAACCCCTCACCTATCATTTTCTGATTATTTGTTAGCACTTGATACTAGATACATGTCATCCACTTTCCCCTCTAGAATATAAACCACGTGGAGGCAAAGACCCTCTCTGTTCTGATCGCACTTTGACCCTAACACCCATGACAGGGCCTGACCTCTGGTTACTCAGTCATTATTTTTTGAGTGGTTGAATGAACATGATCATTCCAAAGGAGAGACTGCCTGGAGTTCTTGAAAATCTCTCTGGCTGTCAAAGTGCGAGCATTTGGAGGTAACGACTTAAGAAAATGGTTGCTATATGGTTGTTTAATAAAGCAGAGTACAGAACTCCATGTTCAGAATGATCTGGATTTATAAAGTATTATACAGGATACTGGAAAGAAAATCTGATTGGGTCCTAAACCTGGGATTAATTCGTTACTTACGAGGTATAACTATGCACTGTTGCATTTCCCAGATCTTTCTCACATGTAGTAAATGTAGATGGTTCACGCGCTGGCGCTTTCAAGAAAGCGGTTGAGGCAGAAAGATGTTCACTAGAAAGAGCACGGGTGTTGCCCTCAGATCGGGATTCATTCTGTCTTGGCACTTCGTAGCTGTGTGACCTTCAAATCCTGAGGCTTCTGTTTTCTTTCATGTGCTGTGTGGATAACCTGCCTCCTTTGTCTTGGCGTGGGGGGTTCAGAGTCTCTAGCAAGTGCCTTTCTGGGATCTAGTGTATGTTACCTGCCCGATAAATGGGTGCCGTTGTTGTGAGCATGGACATGTTGGCCAGAGGGGTCCAGTGGTCTAGGGCAGAGGATGGATTCTTATCATGGAAATGGAGGTTT
>NW_025804108.1:0-1098 GCF_021613505.1 Equus quagga
TGGAAGAGCATCCCCAGCTCCGATGGGCGATGTGTGGGCACCTGGGGGAGGGGGCAGACCCAGAGATCTGCTTTAAGCTTCTTATTGTGGCGGTTTTTAACATACACAGAATAAAATAAGAATCAAGAAGCATCCTTGATTGTTGTCTGATGAAATGAAACTCTGGTTGAACTGTATGAAGTTGCCCGTTCTGTATGTCAAGAAATAGTTGAATATCAGCAGTTTCAGGTGGTCCAACCTAATAAATAATGGGGTATACCAAAAGCATCACAACCCCTCACCTATCATTTTCTGATTATTTGTTAGCACTTGATACTAGATACATGTCATCCACTTTCCCCTCTAGAATATAAACCACGTGGAGGCAAAGACCCTCTCTGTTCTGATCGCACTTTGACCCTAACACCCATGACAGGGCCTGACCTCTGGTTACTCAGTCATTATTTTTTGAGTGGTTGAATGAACATGATCATTCCAAAGGAGAGACTGCCTGGAGTTCTTGAAAATCTCTCTGGCTGTCAAAGTGCGAGCATTTGGAGGTAACGACTTAAGAAAATGGTTGCTATATGGTTGTTTAATAAAGCAGAGTACAGAACTCCATGTTCAGAATGATCTGGATTTATAAAGTATTATACAGGATACTGGAAAGAAAATCTGATTGGGTCCTAAACCTGGGATTAATTCGTTACTTACGAGGTATAACTATGCACTGTTGCATTTCCCAGATCTTTCTCACATGTAGTAAATGTAGATGGTTCACGCGCTGGCGCTTTCAAGAAAGCGGTTGAGGCAGAAAGATGTTCACTAGAAAGAGCACGGGTGTTGCCCTCAGATCGGGATTCATTCTGTCTTGGCACTTCGTAGCTGTGTGACCTTCAAATCCTGAGGCTTCTGTTTTCTTTCATGTGCTGTGTGGATAACCTGCCTCCTTTGTCTTGGCGTGGGGGGTTCAGAGTCTCTAGCAAGTGCCTTTCTGGGATCTAGTGTATGTTACCTGCCCGATAAATGGGTGCCGTTGTTGTGAGCATGGACATGTTGGCCAGAGGGGTCCAGTGGTCTAGGGCAGAGGATGGATTCTTATCATGGAAATGGAGGTTT
>NW_025804109.1:0-5665 GCF_021613505.1 Equus quagga
CTTTACCATAAACCTCCATTTCCATGATAAGAATCCATCCTCTGCCCAAAACATTAAAAGACTGATGAGGACGGAAGTGTCATCAGAGCACATCTGGAGCTCTGAGGCCAGTCCTTGAAAGGGGTCGGGGAGGGGAACTTTGCACCAAACAAGGCGGGGGAAGCCCAGAGCAGGGCAGTGCCTTTGCAAGGGGCAAACACTGACATAATCCCTCACCACCGTGTTTACAGCGGGACTTTCCTGATGAGTAAGCCCACATCAGCAGCCGAAGCTCACCCCAACCCCCCCACTCTCCCAATTCTAGCAAGACACTAATTCTCTCAAGAGGGTGAATTCCTAAGAGTTCATCTCAGGAATCAATCCAACCCTTCATTTAGCAGATGAGAGACTAAGCGACAAAGGAATTTGGGGGCAGAGCCAGGAAAGCATTGTGGACGTCCTCACTTCCAAGCTGGGGCTTCCTCTGCTGCATTCTCCAAGCAGAACCTAACCCGGGCCCAGGCACAACAGGCCAACGTGTCAACCGCACTTTGAAGAAAACACTTGGCATTAGGAATTACACCTGCTTTCTTAATCTTAATTTTTTGGTCATATTTTTCTCATTGTAAAAATAACACAAAACCTTTATCTACAAAAAATTCCTGATAAAGGGCATTATTAAAAAGTAAGAATCTCATTCTTGTCCTTACAGATGATGTTAGCTAGCCTCACCTTGAGATATTTCTGATAGTGACAGAAGCAGTTTGAGAGATCATACTAGTCTCTATCTTGTTTTTAACTTAATATAATGTGGGCATCATCCCAATCAGGTCACAGATCTAGCTGTTCCTTTCAATACATGCATGATAAATATGGTGAATTGAATTCCTTTCAATGATAATCATCAGGAACGATGTTGAAGAGGAGAAAGGTCACGTGTGGAAACGGCTGGAATCCCCTGCCCACGTGTGCCTTGCACGACATGGACAGTTATTGGTGTGGGGTGAAAGAAATGCCATACAGTCAGTCCTCTCACACAGACAAATGACTCCCTACAAGTATCTGACAGTAACTGGGTTCAACAATGCAGGGTGTGTGCAAGGAAGGAAAACGGGAGGAGACAACGTGCCTCATGCTGTGAAAAAGCAGCTGGTGGGGAAACAGGCGTCTTGCTCCCACTGCAAAATTCTCATCAAAAATCACTTGTACGCTCCACTGGATACTGCATCACTAAGGTCAGGCTCTAAGAGTGGGGTGGGTATCTGATGTGAGAGACAGTCACACCTTCCAGCTGCAAGGCTGAAAAGTAAAAACAAAACAGAAGCCAAGTGACTGCAATGTCCTGCTTCTAACTTTCCCAAGTCTTGCCTCAGAATTGGGTGAGGCTTCCCCGGGGCCCTCACCATGCCACAGGTAGGGACGTGCTTCCTCAGAGCCTTTTGCAGAAAGAAGAGTCACTACTGGGAGAGGAGGTAACAGCAACCACCCAGCACATAAGGAGACAGGCGGCTCTCCCAGCTGCTCCCTGGACGGCGGCAAATAGTCAGGCATGGAAGACCAGAAGGCACAAGATGGAAGCAGATATACAACCCAAGAGAATAACAACCTAAAAAGCCTTATGGGACCTGAGAGCAGCTGAGCTTTCAGAATGCTGGCTCCGTTTCACGTGGCAAAGCTAAGGCTGGGGAGGGAAATCGACTTTGGCTCCCTTATGAGGTCTTTCTTTCTCCCCCACTCACCGTCTTGCTTCACTTCCCCACAGGCGACACTGTCAGTGCCAGGTGTACCCTGCACACACAAGGGTGTGTACCACGGGAGAAGAAACCCCAAGTTATGAATCTTGCAGTGTGTCCCTTATGAGATCCTTTTCAAGTATAAATAGCCCACAAGAATAGGACAGACAAAAGGGCAGACAAATTCTTTCCCAAGTTCACATGGACCGTAGAATGACTGTCAAGAAGTAGAACAAGTCCCATTCTTAACCACGTTTCAACATCAGTTGCCAAATGCCTTGTGGCAATGGGGACGTCCACCAAGGCAGAAGAAACAGATTAATTAAACCCATTACAGCAGGAGGTGTACGTCACTGAAGAAACTCACTGTGGACGATCCTCCAGCACGTTCTTGATAGGAATTGTATTTTTAACTTCTGGTTTGTGAATAACACAGCACATGGAGCCCAGGACCCAGGGCGAGGGAAGTCAAGAAACCTGTCACTGTGCAATAAGAACGGGAAAGCGACAAAAGCGGCACATGCTTTTGGTGTTTAAATTCTAGATCGAGACCTATTTTGCTTTCCACAGCTGCTCTAATCACAAACAAAAGAAGGTTATTTTCACTTTAAATATTAGCTAAGGCATTTCTTTGCACATCTGAGAAACAGATGCCAGGACTGACTGCACACACCCAGAAGTACCTGGAACCGCACCCTCCCCACCTGTCTGCTGTCCCGCTCTCTCCAGGTCAGTCACACCCAGGATCCCCCTGTCCTCGGCCAGGCTTTCAACTTTTCACAGGACGGAAGTGGCATGAAAGAAAAAAATGATTTTCAGAAGAGAATGACCTCATTTTCTTAAGAGAGCTTTCCAGCCTGTCAGATTCCTTCAAGGGTACATTTCATTTTTAGAGTAGAAATCTAACGTTTTTGAAAACAACCATAAAAATTAGAGCCTCCTGTCACTCTGAATCTTAACGACCTCTAAGGTATGCTCGGCATGGCTGATGCACCCGGTTGGTGTCCTTTCCTCTGTGCTGGGCACTAAGGGTGGAGAGAGCAACAGGCTTTAGTCCTGTCATCTATTAAATAAAGAACCATATTATTCCATTCTGATTCCTTATCACAGATTTCTGGCAGAGAGATTAAAACAATCCCTTTAGCATTTGAAGGCCACTTTCGGACAAGGATTTTTCCCTAAGATGATGCTGGCAGTTAGAGCGACAGGCAGATGTGTGTTTCCAGATCCATGGCTGGAGAAGAATCCAGAGGTAGCACAGAGAAGAGGGGGCAGAGAGACATTGCAGTTCAACTTGATTCTGAAGAGGGGACCGAGGCCCACACAGGTCAAGGGACTTGCCTGAGGCCAAACAGGCCCAGGACAAAACCTCCTGATCCAGTGCCCCTGCCCTGTGGCCGTAACCCCCTGGGCAGCTTGGCAGACCACTGCAATTCTATCAGACACGCTGAAGCCGTGGGGGTGGCCGGGTCCTCGGGCTACAAACCATACAGCCTCTGGAGCTCACCATCCCAGGCCCGGTGAGGGCACCAAGTGCATGGACCTGGCGCCCATCTCCACACACCAAGACGCACTTTGTTCAAAAATGTGCCATCAGTATACCACATGTAGGGCATTACTCACAAGGCAAAAAGCTGATTCTCCTCTCCCCTGAGCCATTCAACATACTCACGGTGAATCACGTACGTGCCCAAGCCTGGTTAACTGCAAAACACGCGGCTCAACCAGTGGCAGTCTCATTTAGAAGACGCTGTCCATTAGCAATAGGACATGAGACACATACGTAATTTTAAATTTTCTAGCAGCCACATTAAAAAAGTATGAGAAACAGGTAAAATTGGCTTTAATATTTCATCTAACCTAACACATCCAAAATGTTATCACTGCACTTTGTAACCAACGTAAAATATGAGATTTCATTCTAAATGGTATTCCCTTAGGGATCCTCCTTTTAACAGATCTTTTCTTCTGTTGTTACCAAATGATGTTAACCACTGCACCCCTCTGGCCAACATGTCCAAATTGAAAACAATGGCACCCATTTATTGGGCGGGTTACATTTACTAGATCGCAGAAAGGCACTTGCTAGAGACTCTTAACTCCCCACACAAGATGAAAGAGGCAGCTTATCCACACAGCACATAAGAGAAAACAGAAACTGCAGGAGTTGAAGGTCCCACAGCTGTGAAGTGCCAAGACAGAAGGAATCCAGACCTGTGGGCCACACCCGTGCTCCTTCTAGTGAACATCCTTCTGCCCCAACTGCTTTCTTGAAAGCGCCAGCACATGAACCATCTACATTTACTACACGTGAGAAAGATCAGGGAAATGCAACAATGTACAGTTATACCACATAAGTAACGAATTAATCCTAGGCTTAGGACCCAAACAGATTTTCTTTCTGGTATCGTATATAACACTTTACAAATCGGATCATTCTGAATATGGAGTTCTGTACTCTACTTTATTAAACAACCATATTAAAACCATTTTCTTTCTTTTTGAGGAAGATTAGCCCTGAGCTAACATCTGCTGCCAATCCTCCTCTTTTGCCAGAGGAGACTGGCCCTGAGTTAACATCCATGCCCATCTTCCCCTACTTTATATGTGGGACGCCTGCTCCAGCATGAGTTGACAAGTGGTGTGTAGGTCCACACCCAGGATCGAAACCAGCGAACCCCGGGCTGCCGAAGAGGAACGTGTGAACTTAACTTCTGTGCTACTGGGCCAGCCCTGTAAGTCAAGCCTCTTAAGTTGTTATCTCCAAACATATGGACTTTAACAGCCATAGAGATTATATCAAGAACTCCAACCTCCCTCTCCCTTTGAACGATCACGTTCATTCAATCACTCAAAAAATACTGACTGAGCAACCAGAGGCCAGACCTTGTCATGGGTGTTAGGGACAAAGTGACGAATAGGACAGAGAGGGTCTTTGCCTTCACGTGGCTTGCATTCTAGAGGGGAAGAGGGATAACACATATATAGCACCAAGTGCTAAAAAATAACAGGAAAAATGATAGGTGAGGGGGTTGTAATGCTTTTCGTCTAAGCCCATTATTTATTAGATTGAACCACATGAAATTGCTGAACCACTTCTTGACATACAGAATGGGCAATTTCACATGGTTCAACTGAATAGTTTCATTCCACTGGGCAATGATCAAGGACACTCCTGATGAACTAAAAATTATAACTACCACTTTCCCTTGTGATTTCTTCAACTACAGAAAAAGCCCAGGATCTTGGCAGTCTATTACTGTTGAATTTTTTGGTAAAGGAACATTAATATATTACCTGTGCAATTAATTAACAAAACATCCCTTGCTCCTAAATCTACTGACAGATCTTAACATCATGAAAAGACACCCAGGCATTCTGTGCCTCCTGATATGATGCAGAAGGGAGGACGTCTGCCAAGAATTCAAAGCTGGTTCTGCTCAGGCCTCCAGAGCTGACCACTGGCTTACAGCAAACACTGAGGACAAGGGAAAACCCAAAATGACACTGAAGGATGCAGTCAGTAAAATCCAGAATGTGGGGACTCTACAGGACAAAAAGAAAAAAAGGGGGTAGAAACGTCCAGACTTTTCGAAAAGGCTTATTAATAAGCTCACACGTATAATGAGTGGATCTCCTCTGGACTCTCATCTGAACAAAGCAACTGTAAATAAAAAACAGTCTGTGAGACAACAGGGAAAAGGACAGAGCTGCCTAGACCCCCAATACTAAGGAAACACTAAGTAATTTGTTTGTTTTTAAAGAGTCCTTATATTTTAAAGTTACAAACTGCAGTGAACTGATAAATGTTAAAGCTGGGAATTAGGAACTTGAGATTTTTATTCTGTGTATGTTAAAATACTCCCACAGTAACAAACTTAAAGCAGCTCTCTGGGTCTACCCCCTCCCCAGGTGCCCACACATCGCCCATCGGAGCTGGGGATGCTCTTCCA